>NC_138551.1:120132334-120259681 GCF_964273705.1 Natrix helvetica | reverse complement strand
ATGGGCTCCCGAGCTCTGTTTTCACTGGCAGAGGGGTGCAGGAGGCCGAGGCAGCTGAAAATGGAACTCGGGAGCCCATTTTCACTGGAAGAAGCATCATGAACTGATCTTTCACTCAATCTGGCCCCCGGACCTTGAGTTTGACATCCCTGGTCTAGATTTATCCATAAGTTCAAGAAGTGAATTTGTTATATGTAAATCAGTATTGTACAGATTGTTATTTTTTTAATTTTCCATTTCCCATGCTTTTGGTTAGCTCTGTTTCAACTGAATCCCAACTGTGTATTAGGGGATTTCCCCCCCCTTTTTTTTTTTTGAACCATGACTGGGTTTCCTTTAGGTTGGGGGTGTAGTTGTTCATATTTCACTATTTAACAACAGCAAAAAAGCTCAGAAAGCCCCGAACCTCTCCCTTCAAGATCCTTCAAAATCTTTCTGCGTACAGTGATTTAATAGAAATTGGTTACGTGATACAACTTTTTATGCATCAATTTTGGGGAATGACATAATGTAAATCTGCTTCAGATGAGAAATATCAATGGCCGGAAGATAATTCCTAAACTTTCAAAGAACTGAGATGTTCCTAGAAAGGTAAACATGGAAGGATGCATCCAAGCTAAAAAGTGGAAGAATTCTTTCCCTGGCAATGGTAAAGCTTTCACAAGCTGCCTTACCCTCCTATCTCTTCCCAGCCTCTCCTTCAAGATCTTTTGGTTATTCTTCCCTTTAGATTAGAAATTGTGCAAGTTGAAAATAAAAAACAAAACAGTTGAGCTTCAAAGTCCTTTAACATGTACTTTCTTCAGACTGCTCTGGATAAATCCATTTTCACAAAACCTTCCATATTCTTCACCCACCTTCCTGAGTGGAGAAGGTCCCCTCCGGACAAGGAATGCAGTCGTAGCAGCAAACTGGCTCTCCTTCTCGAGCCCTCTTGACAAATCCAGGTTGACAACTTTCCACACATTTGGACTCAGGCAGGGACTGAGAAGAAAAACAAGGAATGACAAAGAACGTTACAATTAACCGTCCATGGAAAATGGAGGTAGAAATGGACCTTAGCCAAGTAGATTCTGGGCTTCACTTAGATAAATATGAAATCTCTGAAAAACTCCAAATTGTATTAGGACTTGTGTTGTAAATAGTTAATCTAAATTAGTCTAAAGTTAGTCTAAAACTAGTCTAAATCCGACTAGCTCCAAATTGTGTTGTAAATTGTGTTTAGAATAAATTTATTCTAAATTTAATCCTCCCTTTTAACCACCCTGTAATCCTTTAATTCGGGGTAAAGACAAAGCAACTGGATGGAGCTGACCGTTTACTGGCCGGATGCCTTCCTGATGCAACACAGAGTTTGGAGCGGCTATTTTTTCTTTGCGCCTTAGAGAGAAACAGCTGCCCCTCCCCCCACCCCAAGATTGAATTCTCAGCCTTCTGAGGAAGAGGCAAGCGCCTTCAGCAAAAGGCCATCAAGAGGCTCTTTATCCTAAAGTTTTATATGAGTAGACAATCATACTGTGAAATAACGGTATATGAAGAATGGAGGAATGCATGTTAATAACATTTATTCTAAACTTTAGATTCTTACTGTATCAGATTTATTAAAATAGAGGTAAACTGATGAAAGAAACTTTTAACCCATAGGATCTGCAAAGATTTCTTCTTGCGTACATAAAACATTGAAAACATTTGAAAGTAGTCCAAAACAGTCTCCCAGTTAACACACGAAGGAGAAATACCTTTCGAATTAGGACTGTTATCTTTAAAGGAGATATTGTTTGCTTGTTTGTCTATTTACTTGTTCAGTTCAGCTGTGCTGCTAAAACAAGAATAAAATGGTTCTTTTGTTTCTAGAATTGTAGTGAGATGAGATCATGAAGGTGAAGTCATGAAGATCAGAGGTGGGTTGCTCCCAGTTTGGCCTGGATCAGACAAACCGATAGTAGTGGCAGCGGGAGGCTCCACCCACTCATCTGGATGTTTCTGCGCATGCGCAGAAGCGTCACACATGCCTGTGCCCGAACGTGTAGTAAAAAAAATGGCAACCCACCACTGATGAGGATGTGTCCCTCAAGGGGTAGGTGAGGCATCTTTTGCTGCAAATAATGGGACATGAGCATGAGCCCTGTGCCAGAGAGGGATCTTTCGAAAGTGTTTATCCAAAACAAAGTCCTCTATGTTGAAGAACTAGAATTAGGTAATGCCAACTGGCCTGGATACGCAGACCCACATTTATCGCTAGTTAAATTTGGAACTTCCTTTTCTCCCCATAGAAACTGAAGGTAGATGACACACAAGATAAACCATGGCACTCCAGGGGTTTTCAGATGAGGAGCTCTCTTCATAGCAAAAGACTAAATCTAAGTAGCATTTCTTTCAATTTGTCCCTCATTAAATTTGATATCAGGAAGGAATCTCTGGATCAAAGGAATTGTCATACTTCAGTTTTCTCAGACATTATACAAACAACACACTAATGTCACTCTGGACAGGGAGACAGGCGGCATATGAATTTGGAGAAGCTGAATTCTAATTCCAGAGCTAATTTTCCCCTGGGACCTCCAGCCAGTCTTGAATAAACTTCTGCTGCATCCAGTCCAAACCTGAACTCAGGCACCGATCAACAGATTTGGCTTCTTCTTCCCTTCTATTTGAGGACAAGGAACAAGTGAACTGGAGACTATGCGTACCATAAACCCCAGCCCTTGATGGCCTCTCTCACCAGGTTTCTGGAGATAATAAATAACAGAGGGGACACAAAATGACCCTCATCTATGTCCCAAAGAATTTTCATCCCAGATTCTAGGTTGTCTGGATCAGCTTAGAGCACTGTCCCATATTATAGCATCTGAAGGAAACGTTGAGTACTACTGAAGCCTCCCAAGCAGTCTAAGAAAACTATTGTTCCCCCACATTCAATTCTCAGTGAAGGTCCTCCACCACAGTGAATAGGCTGAGCACAATGGAAATGGTTCCTATCAGGCTTTGGGAAACAGAGAAAACATGCCAATATTTCACCCACCTTGTTGAGCAACTTTAGCCGTGAAAGATCATCTTGGCTGATAAAAAGTCTTCCTCTTTCAAAGCTCCCTGTGTACCGATAGTTGTGACCCATGTTGGGGAGAACCTTCCAGGTCCTGATGACCAGATCTGCTGCTACATCTCCATTTTGATCCAAGTACAGTTTCTTCGTAGAAAGATTGCAAAACTCTTTCTTTGCCAGAAAGGAGTGAAACTAAAATGGAAACTCCAGAAATGTTAAAAGCCAAAATTTTGGTTTCTTCTCACATGTGGTCTTAAACCAATAAGGCAATTCAGCAACCAGTAGTTAGGCATCAACTCAGGGAACATTCTCAGGGTAATTCTACTGGGAAAATCTGGTGAATATTTTGACATTGAAGGAATCAGATTCATGGGAATTCCTACATGCCATCAGCGTTTATTGACACTTGTTTCAACATCCCTTTTTCTAACCCCTTTACCCTGGGGGAGCCATCTGAATAACATTTGGAGCCATGGTGGTGCAAGGGTTAGAATGCATGGCTGCAGGCTACTTCTGCTGATCACCAGCTGCCAGCAGTTCGGCCAGAAGTGGGTTCCTACTGGTTGGGACTGTTTCGGCCAAACCGGCAGTGGTTGGGCAGCCTGAGATGCTGGAACCGGCAGTGACCCAGGCCTGCCATGCCCCTGAAACGGTTTTCTGGGTGGCGCCATCTTGCTTTTTCCTTCTGCACATGCTCAGAGCAATTTTTATTGCACTGCGCATACACGCACAGCGTGCATCGAGCACACATGCACACCCGCGGCACACCCACAAGCAAACCGGCAGTAGTGACTGCCAGAACCACCCCTGAGTTCGGCATTTTGATTCTGACCGGCTCAAGGTTGACTCAGCCTTCCATCCTTCTGAGGTCAGTAAAAGGAGGACCCAGATAGTTGGGGGCAAGAGGCTGACTCTGTAAACCACTTAGCAAGGGCTGTAAAGCACTGTGAAGAGGTATGCAAGTCTAAGTGCTATTGCTATTTAGTTAAAAAATGAGTAAAAACACCACAAAAAAACTCATAATTCATTTTTAACCTACACAATCCTGTTTTACCATGTTTACAACAAGAGTAAGCTGAATCGCAGCTTGTAAAAAAATCCCTACCACTGTGAACACTATGTGCAAAGATAATTTCCCCCCTCTTGATCCTTGTATCTTGTAGAACAAGAGTTAAGGGAGTATATTTCAGGAATAATACAGACTCATGAGTGGGAGATGGAACAATATTCTAAAAGGGGAAAGGTTTTGATTTAAGTAAAGCTAACTAGACATTACAAGTTGTGCTTGTGGATTAAAGCTACCCAACCTTCTCTGGTAACGTTTCATTTATATCGAAGTTATAATAAGGTCAAAGCCTTTTCACATTTGAATCATTCTTCTACAAAGATCTGACTTGCGAGTATTCTTAGTTGGGAGGCAAGAATTGCTGCTATCTTCAGAAATGAATAACAAAGATTCAGCAAAATTTATCAATCGTATATTGATAAAACAATACTGATAAAATTTGTCAAATAGAATTCTTTATTGGCCAAGTGGGATTGGACACAGAAGGAATTTGTCTTTGCTGCATATGCTCTCAGTGTACATAAAAGAAAAGATACATTTGTCAAGAATCATAAGGTACAACTTAATGATAGTCATAGTGTACAAATAAGCAATCATATCATATTATGAAACGATCAATATAAATCTTAAGGATACAAGCAACAAAATTGCAATCATACAGTCATAAGTGGGAGGAGAAGTGGGAGGAGAACATTGAAGCAATCACATCACAATTAAACAAACAAACCAGTAAAGAGATTGTTTATAAAGTCATTGAAAACCAGTAGGTGATTTCTAGTAAGAATGGGTTTGTCTTGATGTAAGATTCCAGGTTAATCTTCTCCCAGGTAAACAGATGGGAATCATGAGCAGAGGAGCTAATTTTAATTTATTGTAAAGCTACATTAATAGAATTTTGCAAATCTGAAAGCACAGATCTCCCACCAACAATTTCTACAGCCTGAAATGTTAGCAAGGATCTTTTCAAAGTTTCTTTCTCCTCCTGTTATGTAGCTGAGGGATCCGCTCCCTCCTTTCTGATCAACCTTATTTCCCCAAGATCATTCCCATCTATCTTTATACTACGTTAATAAATTGTGCAAATTATTTTGATATAATTTGATTTCATAAAAGTTATTAACAAACATCTTCATGAAATCATAATTAGAATCCTAGTTAAGTGAAGGTTGGATGGTGTGATAATTAACTGGGAAAAGATTATCTTAAAATTGTACTCAAATAATTTTCCCTGTTCCTCATAGAGATATGAATAACAATTACTCATTGCTCAGCTATTCTTCAATATATTCATTAATACAGGCAGATAGAACTGATATGATGTTGCATGATTTATTCCAATTCTTAGACAAAGCTACTTAGATCATTTTGTAAAAATTCCTAGCTTCCAGAAAAAATATTTCTCAATAGAAACAGGTGCATAAATAAAATTGATTAGAAAACTACCTGAAAAGTATATTTAGCAATTTGGACTTGACAAACTATTTTATCTCAAATAAAAATAAATGGATGGGAGCTCCAATGTAGATATATTCCAATGCATCATTAAAGTTTAATTTGTACTTTTATTGATAGTATTAAATATGCATAATGATCACTGATTATAATAAATTGGTGGTAGTACCTAATTTATTACCATAGATAAGTAATCATAACATTAACTTGATAATTTCTTTAATGATGCATTGGAAGAAGGATGAGGGATAAAACTTGAGAGGAATCTTTATGAAAATGATTTGTTGGAAATTTGTGGCAAATTCTAATATAATTATAAGAAATTTGCACTGAATTTGTATACAGTTGTATACTGTTGGTATTTAACCTCTGATAAATTTTCAAAGATATATAAAGAATGCAAAGAAGAGCCACAAAAATGATTAGGAGGCTGGAGGCTAAAACATATGAAGAACAGTTGCAGGATCTGGGCATGTCTAGTTTAATAGAAAGAAGGACTAGGGGAGACATGATAGCAGTATTCCAATATCTCAGGGGTTGCCACAAAGAAGAGGGAGTCAAGCTATTCTCCAAAGCCCGTGAGGGCAGGACAAGAAGCAATTGGTGGGAGCTAATCAAAGAGGGAAGCAAAATAGAACTAAAGAGGAATTTCCTGACAGTGAGAACAATGAATCAGTGGAACAACTTGCCTCCAGAGGTTGTGAGTGCTCCATCAGTGGAGGTTTTTAAAAAGAGCTTGGACAGCCATTTGTCTGAAATGGTGTAGGATCTCTGGCTTAGATAGGGGGGCTGGACTGGAGGATCTCTGGGGTCCATTCCAATTCTATAATTGCATTCTGTTATCCTTTCTTTGATCATGTGTCATCAAGCCCAAAGAAAATGCCTACCATGGACCTCACCACGTTCTTAAGAAGTCTATAAAGGGGGCATGCATAAGTGCACCAGCTTGCCTACTGTGCCTGTCCTACTGTCCCCATTTATCTGTGTTTTCTTTGTTCATGTTTATGTTCATACTTATACCTGCCATCTTGTACATGTTTGATAAATAAATCAATCAAAAAATGGTATAGGACCTCCTGCCCTGAGCAGGGGGTTGGATTAAACGACCCCCAAGGTCCCTTCCAGCTCTATTAGTCTATGTTCTATATTCTAACACCTTTTCAACTAACAAAATCTCAGTTGGAGAACAGAGGATATTCCAATACCTGAAAGTTGTTACACACAAGATTAAGATGCTTTCTCTCTGCAACGTTATTCTCTGTATAACTTTTGGAATATTATGCCATGCAATAATTAAATTGGCCAAAATGCTTTCCTTTTTTTTTAACCACAAAGAGGTTCAGATGGTTCTTCTCCGTCTCCTTTGGATGATTTCTAAAAGGTAACTACATTTGATGGCTCCCTGTCAGTACTTCTTACCTGCCATGGTTGCAGCCTTGGAGCCCCCAGCCTCTCCCCGACCATCTTCCTCCTCCTCCTCCTCCTCGATCTGGAGGAATAGGCAGCATTCAAGGCCTGGGCCAGAATGTTAATGAAACTGTACAAATAGGGGAAATTTATGATCCGTCTCCTGTTCCTTTTCTCCTGGGTCTCCAGTGGGGCTTTCTGGGTGCATCTTCTGCGGCCTTTGACAGAAATGACGTTCTTTGGAAAAGAACAGTGAAAATAGTGATCTTCAATCTGGGGTTCCAAAAATAAATAGGGTTCAAAGGGATGATATATTTGCCTATGTTTCTCTTGAAAACCAAAAGCCCAAAAACTATGGACGTATTTGAGAAGTTTGTGCCTTCTAATTGCGAAATGGCCCAAGACTGACAAGATCCAGACTTTCCCTTCAGTGGGTCCTGGGAGGCGCCTGAGTGTTAAATGGAAAGGAAGAAGTCTTTCCCAAATGGAATTATATTCTATGAAGTGAACAAAGACGTTGACTTGTCTCCACTTAGAGAGGGCAACCTTGAGGAGTGTTGTACGACCAGTTGTTGAAAATTGCTGTGATATAACAATGCAAATTCCATTCCTGACAAGCATAGGCATTAAGATCCTCATGAAATTTGCTCCCTCCGCTGTGTCTGAAGCAAAGAGGCCAATCAGGGTCCATCTGAAATGGAGGAGCAGTTGAACAATGGCTGGGTACTGGATCCCTTCTTTGGGGAGCATCAGGTGGAAAAAGGGGAATTGACTTTTATCAGCCAGGGTCTCTGAAACAGGCTCAACACTGATCTGAAAAAACAAGGAAGAAAGCTGTTATATTTGGGGTCAGATTAAGTGACAGAGTTCCAAGTAATGCACCCATAGAAAGCAGAACTCCAAGACAGGTAGATTCCCCAAAGAACAATTTTATTGGATACATTGTATTGGCACAATTGGTGAAAACCGACTCTAAAAGTTCTCACGGTTTTCATCTAATTGAAGAGAAAGTTTTTCCCCTTTCCCCAGGTCATCGGTCATATGGTTCAATAGAGGTCCTGGCCAGTTGCTTGGTTACTTGGCTCCTCCTCTCCCAGCACCTGTTGGAATGACCTTGGTTCCCACAGGTAAACCTTTTGTTTTGACTGTAAAACCCCAGTTAACTATTTTCCTTCCCCTCCCATCTAGTGGCAACTCTGAAGCCTCTCAAAGATGGCCCCAGCCAGGTTCGCTTCCGGGTTGACATTAAGTCCCAAATGCCAAATTTTATTAATTCCAATTTGGTTACATATTAGAATAATGTATTGTTGACTAGCCATTGAGTCATAACAAAATGTGCAATATAGAATACAGAAAATTAATAAGTTGTATATAAAAACAGAATGCAAGAATAAACTAAATATGAAAGAATAATACAGAATATAAACCATTTCTGTATCACCCTTACAATTTACCACAATCAGGCCCACATATCCAGCTGAACTGTTTGCTCAAATAAGGGGCTATATTATATATAATTATTTAATTCTGATGGCCCAGGGTATAAATTATTTTAATATATGGATCTTAATAGGTCCTTTGTGTGATGTTCTGTCCAAGCTACTGATTTCTCTCTTTCTTAGACAATTGGCATTAGGAGAAAGGGAGATCACATCTCCTAATACAATTTGCCACTTGTACAATCCAAGATGTGTTTAATTGAAATTTTACAGTTCTAACACAGAGAATTTTGGGGGCCTTTCAGATTCCATTGCTTTCATTGAATACTTGTAATTATGCATACTGCTCTTAGAGAAAGGGCAAATTGCATAAATTCCCAATTCAGTTTTGAGGGCAGCAGCCTGAAGTCCTTTTATCCTGCTCAGATGCTGCGATTGGGTTTGTTCCAGGAGTGAAATACTGTATATCAAGCACCAAACTTCAGTTCGATATAAGAGTTTCCAGGTAATTCTGGCATTATATTCTTTAATAAATGGAAAGAAACCTGGGTAGTTTAAGCAGTAAAGTCACTTGGTTCCTTTCTCTAAGTGGCTCCTTTGATGATGTGGGAAGCAATATCTAGTTTCAGTGGAAATTACCCTAAAGTAAGGAAAGGTGTTACTTGGCTCACAATGAAACAGGCAGCTATGGATATGGTGTTGTCTTCCAAAGGTTATAACATTTGACTTTATCAATAATCATTAACTGATCAGTGGGAGCAAAGTTTTTTTAGCAGCCTACACAATCCAATTCATGAGTATGATAAAAATATTATCAGTGCAGACCAACGTGTACCAATTTTTATTTAGCACATTTATTTAGATCCTTCTGGTAAGTCATTAATATGTAGAGAGAATGGTTCAAATACACACCTTGTCTTCCCCTATGGAAAGTATCAACTAGATCTCATGGCTCCATTGAGCCCAAACCTCCCTCTCACACAAGGGCTGGGAGAAAGAGCTTAGATCAGGGCCAACAGGCTGAGCTCCATTTTAAGGGCAATCAGTTTTCCCCATAATATTTCTCCTTTTACTATGTCAAAAGCTTCACTAACATCTGTACTCAGCAAACTATGATTTACTCAAATGACATTTTGTGATTAGATATTTCAAGACAAATATGTTGGCAATATTAGATTATTAATGTATGCATTGTTCTTCTGTAATGAGTGCACTTTTATTCTGTACACTCTTCCATTTACTTCAGAGGAACAAGGCATGCATTTTAGCCACAATATATACTAGATTAAGATACATTAACAATATATACTAGATTAACTGTCCTGTAATTGCAAAGAGTCACTTTTATTCCCACACACAAACACAGTCACAGACACACACACGTATATTCTGTGTGTCTGTGTATACACACATACTACGTCCAACTGGATATCATAGATATTATTTATATGTAAAATGAACATACCAGTAGAGGGCCCCACAATTTGGGAAATTTTTTGAATATGGAGAAAAGCAGCTCTTGAATTCCAGAGAAGATAAGGTTGGATCTATCACTCACCAATCACCAACCCACTCAGGTAAAGAAATATACACAAACCTGTGGGACTTTGTAGGTGCCTCCTAATGTTGACATCTGGATGGAGATGTCCCTGGCAGCTGCATCAATAAGAGCCAGAAGGTTCTCCTTCCTTCCACAGCCGTAGTTGGGGACATTGGCTTCTCCAGTGGAGAGAATGTCCAGCAAGGCATCTGAAGTGCGGAAGGTGCTCAGATAGTTGTCATGGATGTTGTAGCCAAGTGTGAGATTGTGCAGGAGCTGGGAATTCTTGTTGATAAATTGAACGGCAAAAATGAAGCGTAGGATTTTTAAAAAACCAAAAGAAAGCCTATTGTAAAAAAAAAAAAGGTTCATATTATTATCAGCAGCAGCAGCAACCAATTCTTTAAAAAAAAAATCCAATCCCCATTGTCTCCACAAACCTTCTGAGCCTTAAGCCACCATTGATCTAAAACCAAGGAAGTGATCAATGCAACATTGTACAGGGAGAGGAAAATAATGTCAATTTCCTTCAGGGTTTATTTCAAACCCATTTTTGGATTTGTATCTCTTCCACAAAGTTAGGAAGAAGAAAGCCGTAGCAAAAGAAGTAATGAAAGAAATGAGACAGGTCTTGTAATATAGGACTAGGTGAAATAAGAAGGAGGGTGTTAGAATTGCAAATGCAGGGAATCCAACTCTGTCATTGAACATTGATGATGTTACCTAGTTTGGGTAATGAAATGCCTGCAAGAAAACAAGGAAGCTCAGAGAGCCCCAAGGAACCCCCTGTCATTCTAAACGACTTACGGATGAAACTGAATAGAAGGAGCACTGTTGAAAGGGAAGATTACACTCAATATTTCTGTTGCAGTGGTGACTATACCAATGAGATGGTCTCCTGGGCTGTAATAGCTCCATGGCTGTTTTCCACCCTGGTGCTTCAGACTCAGCGGGCATCTCGTTCTCAGCTTCCCAGGGACCGGCTGGGACACCAGCAGCATCAGAACCAGAAGGTCCATAATTCTTGGGGCTGAATCAGTTCCTTTCCCAATTCTTAACAAAAACAAGAAGACGAGTTAGAAGAATCCAAAGCTCTCTTACCAGAGGGAAATGCTAGTGACTTTCCCGATTCAGACAAAGACAACGCAAGCTTCACCTGAAAAGAAATTTCAGACAGCTGCTGCCTCTCTGAAGATTTGTGCCACTCATAATTTGACCTAAGGAATTTATCCTTTTCTGATGAAAGGTCTCCTCCGTGTTGCTTCGGTCTGATATTTACAGTGAAGACAATCACTCCAAGAAGGAGCAGGAGAACTTTCATAGGGCGGATTGGTGATTATTACTGGGGGAAGCAATTTTTCCAACAGGAATCCTGAACCACATTGGAGGATCCATGTGAGGAACTTAGTTGGAGAAAAACATGCTTGTGAAACACCCACAGAAACACTCCTGGGGCTGTCGTGGTTATGGCCGTTCTTGCCAGGACATGTCCAGGAAGTGATTCTGGAGGAAAATGGTTCAACATCCAGGGAATGGCCTTCTGCTGTCCTTCTTGGTTGGACCCACCTCACTTGGGGTTTTGCTTTGCTCCAGGTGGGACCCCAGGGGAAAGGAAGGAGGGCGGCTGTTTGTGCTTTGTTACAGGCTCTCAGAAGGCTGCACCGGTCCTGCAGTTTGTCTCAGGGTGGCTGTGTGAATATTTTCCCAGCCTTTCCACATTGTGGGAACACGATCCTTGCAGGAAGAAAAGCATCCCTAGGTTGTTCCAGTTATAAACTATGCTTCAGCTTCTCTCTACCGAATTAATGTGCTTCAGGATTCCTGTAATACCTTCATCCATCGGCCAGCAGGTTCAGCCCCAGAAAACAAATCATGGTTAAAAATTGCAACTGTGAAGGCAGGCATTGGGGAAGTGACCGGGTTAAGTGGGTTGTAGGTTCATTATATCACAAGAGCCAGTTTGTCACTTCTCAGCTGTCTTTCTGCTCTGGTGCTCCCAGCCTATCCATTGACCCTACTTTCTAGGAATAATGTGAAAAGCCTGTGGTTGGTGTGTGTCCTCTTCTGATTGACAAGGATATCTTTTTTGTAAAAGAAAAAAAAAAGAGAGAGAGAGAGAGAGAGAAAACTCCTTGATTCTCTGGGATCCTCCAGTGTTCAATGTCCCCCTCCTGTCACCATGAAATTAGGAGGGAAAATGACTTTGGGTTTGAATCTCCCCCTCCTTGGAGGTCCTTCTGTACTGAGACCCCCATCTTTGGGGGGGAAGAGCCCCTGACCCATTGGGTCTCCTTCTGCCACCCCTTCCCTTTGTGACCCCCCAGTTTCTCCTCTCTGCCCCCAACAACCCTCTGGGGGCCCAGGGGACGATCGGAAGGGAGGCGTTCCCCATCCAGGTCTGGCTTTGGCAATCAGGAGTGCAACCAGCCTGAGGAGGGGTGAGAAGGCCCAGGGGAAACTCCAGGGTTTAAACCAAGATGGATCTTATTCAAGGTGCCAGAAGAAGAGAGAAGGTTCCACACACAGAACAGAGTTTTAAAAAGGAGTGAAAAAACCCCCACAATTCGAGCTACATCCATTTTTCTCCTTTGCCAGTTTTCCCTCTTTCTACAGGAAAGAACTTTTCTGCCCTCAGAGAAATGTTCTCATTCTCATCTACATGGATCTGGTTTCTGCATTATGTGGATCTTTGTGTGGTAATGAAGAGATCCTGTCAATAGATCCTGGTAATGAAGAGATCCCATCTTCTCCCTGCCCCTCCCTGAAGCTGCTCAGGAGTCAAACAGGCCCCTTTGCAAAGGGAAATGGTCTCTCCTCTCTCTACCCCCAAGGCAGGGAAGGGCTCCCCACACTCTCGCACATCAGAGGCAGTGGGCCCGCCCAGAGGGCCTCGCAGGATCCCAGGCGGGAGGGACCCAGCACGGAGCCTCTCCATCTGGGAAAGGGCCCCTGTATCTTCCTGCAGGAGCCCCTCCATTTTGCCAGGGCTCAGCTGAAGGCAAAGCCGGGCCTTGGAAGGACTTCGGGAGGCAGCCAAGAGACTCCTGAAGGAAGACCCGAGGGAGCAAAACTATTATCCTATTTCCCCCAAATAAGCCCTGCCCTAAAATATTTAACCGCATGTGCAGCCGCTCCCCACCATTTCCTTGGGGGGGAGAGGGGAGAACATGCACCCCACATGCACCTGCCATCCATGCAGAATGGCCTCGCGGACGCCACTCCCGCAAACCCTACCTCCTGTGCCCCTTCTCTTAGTGGCGGTCGCAAAAAGAGCTGCAGGCCTAGCGATGCTAAGGCTGGCAAGAGTGTGCCAGACACAGAGACAGAACCTCCAGCCCTCTCCAGATCAGCTGATCCACGGGCCAAGGTTAAGGGGTCTCCTGCACCTCAAAAATAATAAGACCTCCCCGAAAAAAAGGCCAAGCGCTTATTTCGGGGGTCAAAAGATAATAAGACCCTGCCTTATTTTCAGGGATGCATGGTACAAAATTGGGCCATAAAGTGCAGGACCCTACAAAGTTTTAGCTGTCTCCCTCACTGCCTATAGGGGGCAGTCTTCAGCTTGGCCTTAGGTTCTACCTGGCCTCCACAGGCAGTGAGAAGGACAGCTAAAGTTTGCAAAGACCTCGCATCCTCTGTTTTGTTGCCCCAGTCCCTTTTTGAAGATGGTTCCTTTTCCCTCATTGAAGAGATAAGTATTAGAATAATGGAAATATGGAGTTGGAAGAGACTTTAGAGGTCATCTGACCAATCGCCCACTGCAGGATCTACTAGACTAGAGCGTGTTTCTCAACCTTAACAACTTGAAGATGTGTGGACTTCAACTCCCAGAATTCCTCAGCCAGCACTCGCCATCCTCCCTCTGCTGGATCTTTTGACACTTTTAGCTGTCCTTCTCACTGCCTGTAGGGACAGCCTAGACTGAGTATGGCCTTTAAGTCTTAGCTGGTCCCCACAGGCAGTGAGAAGGACAGCTAAAGCAGGAAATGACTCCGCAGCGTCCTCCATCTTGTGGCCTCTTTCCTGAGGGGATCCTTCCTCCCTTCATTTTGAGGGGGGAAAAGATGCAGGGAGATGTTCACTCTTCTCCAGCCGGGGAGTCAGAGAGGGCTCCCCAAAGGGGGAGAAGAAGACCAGTAGCCCCTCCTGGTTCTTTTGAGGGAGTCCCAGAGGATGCCAGGGGTGGAGGAGTCCCACAGGTCACCTAATCCGACCCCAGCCCAAGCAGGGGCCCCGCTGCCCTCCTGGAGCTGCTCCTTCCCCTCACAGCTCCTGTGCGGCTCCCTTTTGGGCAGGCCAGAGGAGAAGGAGGAGGAGGGAAGGCCAGGACTGCGGGCCCTTTGGGGAGAAAAAACTCTCTTTTGGGTCCAAGAAGCTCCAGAATGAGAGAAATAGGAATTTTGCAGAATGAAATGTTGGGTTTATGCCAGAAAAGCCTTAATAAGCAATTCTAGGTAATCTCTCTGGACTTCTTGACTTTGCACAGCCACAGCAGCTGAGAGACACTGCAGTCTGTACAATATAATCATGAAATGTGACCTTCCACACACGGGGAGCCCCAAATAGATAACCCGGTCTTCAAGGCTGTCTGAAAGGCCAGCGGGCGGGGGGGGGGGTCTATAAACCTCATCCAGATGCCTACAGCCCCCAAACTCGTGTCATTTGATGGGGTGAAAATTGTGCCAATTCAATAACTCCCTAGTTACCCATGATATAGTCCGCTGGCTGTCACTTTTCTGCGGGGGACTGATTGCCTCCTTGGTGTTAGAATACAGGCAGCAACAGAGTTAAATGGCATCAGTGTAGAGTTAACTAAACTCCATAGTTTGTGGTGCGTTTCCCCCAGAATTCTCTGGAGACAAAAGACCATGCTGAAGCCCAACAGTTTCCTTGTTATTATCCTATCTTTCTCCAGCATCACTTTCTGAACATGTCCTGAGAGGAAAGACCACAACCAATAGAGCTAAGTGTCCCCAGGGATATATCTGTGGCTTTTCACTAAATTGCTTTTCTCCAGTCTCTCCTCTGCGCATGGGGCCCAGAAGAAGTTCGTGATCCCAAGAGGAGAAGTTGCTTCTCCCTGTAATTATGACCCTCTGGGACTTCTGCTGTTTCTGCTATTTTGCATTCTTCCAAATGTTCCTGTCTTAGAAACAGGAAGCAGATTGATTCACCCCATGAATTATGGACCTCCTGCTTCTGCTTCTGATGCTGCTGGTGTCCCACCCAGTCTCTGGGAAGCTTGGAATGAAATGCCCACTGAGTTTGGAGCAACATGATGGAAAGAATCCATGGAGCTATTACAGGCCAGGAGACCATCTCATTGGTATAGTCACAACTAAAACAGAAATATCACCTATAATGTTGCCTTTCAACATAGCTCCTTCTATTCAGTCTACTTCGTAAGTCATTCAGAATGATGGAATTGCATTCCCTCCATTTGCAGTTCTAACACTCTTCTTGTTTTCTTCTTAGTTCACTTCTGTAATGCAGGACTTGCCTAATAAAAGACTCAAATCCAAAAATGGGGTTGAAAAAAACCTGAAAAAAATCCAGATTATTTTCTATTCCTGGTTCAATCCTGAATTCATCACTTCCACATAGAATTTTTGTTTAAAGAAGTGATTGAAACAGTTATAGTTGCTTCAGTCCAGCACATTTCTATTGTTATATAACTGGTTATTTGTTTTGGGACAGTATTGTTTTAAGGCTCATTGGGGCTGTGGAGACAGAGAGGATTAAATATTAAATAAAGTATTATTGCTTTTAATGGTGTTAACATGAACTTTTTTTACAACAGGTTTTCATTTGGTTTTTCAAATGCCCTACGATTAATTTTTGCCATTCAAATGGTCAACCAGAATTTTCAACTCCTGCATAATTTCACACTTGGCTACAACCTCCATGACAACTATGCGAACACACTTGGCACTTCAGAAGCCATGATGGACATGCTCTCTACTGGAGAAGGTAATGCTCCCAGTTACAGCTGTGGAAGGAAGGACAACCTTTTGGCTCTTCTTGATGCAGCTTCCAGGGACATCTCCATTCAGATGTCAACATTAGTAGGGACATACAAAGTCCCACAGGTTTGTGTATGGGTTTATCTATCTGGTTAAGTGAGGGTGTGTGCAGTGGTGAAATTCAAAAATTTTTACTACCAGTTATGTGGGCATGGCTTGGTGGGCATGGCAGGGGAAGGATACTGCAAAATCTCCATTCCCATCCCACTCCAGGGGAAGGATACTGCAAAATATCCATACCCTTCACACTCTGGGGCCAGCCAGAGGTGGTATTTGCCGGTTCTCCGAACTACTCACAGCACGTTCAGCCAGGCCATTCCCCGCAGGGTGAAAGGGAGCGACTGGGGCATGGCGAATACCCAAAACTACAAGGAATTGTTGGAATTCCTGGGAAGTGAACTGGGGGCCATTGTCCGAGACAATGATGTCCGGCAACCCATGGGTGTTGAACAGTGAATTAAGGATGAGGATAGTGGCCGTGGAGGTGGTAGAGGGCATAGGAAAAAGTTCCACCCACTTAGACCAGGCATCTATGACAAGGAAAAAGGAAGTGCCTGCGAGGGGGCCCATGAAATCTATATGGAGACGACTCCACGGAGCCCTAGGATGTTCCCACTCGCGAGCAGGGGCGGAGGGAGGGGTGGGACGGACCTGTTGGCATGGGGTGCAGCGCTGCACCCAAGCCGTAATGTCTGCATCCATGGAGGGCCACCAGACATACCCCCTGCCCAGGGATTTCATCCGGACTATGCCTGGGTGCCCTTCATGGAGGCGTGCAAGCACAGACTGGCGCAAACGGTCAGGAATGACCACGCGATGGCCCCATAGGAGGCAACCCTGAAGCGCGGAGAGCTCTGTGCGGCGCCAGTAAAAAGGGAGAAAACGGGGTTCAATAGAGGAGGGAGGCCATCCCCTGCAAACATAGTTAAGGACAGCAGAAATGGTGGGATCAGAGAGAGAGGACAGGGCTATATCGGAGGCGGTAATGGGCAGATGGAGTTCGTCCAGGAGGTGGATGGACTCGATGGGAGCTGGGTCGGAAAGAAGCAGGGGAAGCGGGCAGCGGCTAAGAGCGTCCGCGTGGCCCATGTGGCGGTCGGGCTTATGAATGAGGGAGTAATTGTAAGCAGAGAGAAATTCCGCCCAGCGCGACATGCGAGGGGAGAGGATGGGAGGAGTAGGGCGATCCCCTGCGAGGATGCCCAAAAGAGGCTTGTGATCCGTAAGGAGGGAGAAAGGACGGCCGTAGAGATAGTGGTGGAAACGTTTTACCCCCGCAACGGCGGCCAGCGCCTCTTTGTCCAGCTGGCTGTAATTCCGCTCAGGCTTGGACAAAGTGCGGGAGTAAAAGGCAATAGGGGCTTCCGAGCCATCAGGGTAAGCGTGGCTCAGAACAGCCCCGACGCCGAAGGGGGAGGCGTCGCAAGCAAGGAGCAGAGGAAGGGACTGATCGTATTGTGCCAGGACAGGTGGACGCGTGAGAGATTCCTTGACAGCCGCGAGTGCCTGCGCTTCGCGGCTAGTCCATGTCCAGGCGGCAGAGCTATCTAAAAGCCTATGGAGAGGCTCTGTGAGGGAAGCTTTATGAGGAATGAAAGAGGAATAGAAGTTGAGGAGGCCAAGAAATGCCTGCAACTCAACCTTGTTAGAGGGCGTGGGGGTGGAAAGAATGGCGTCTATTTTGGAAGGGGAAGGATGGACGCCATGCCAGTCAATGAGGAAACCTAAGAATTCAACAGAGGGAACACCAAGCTGGCATTTGGAGGGTTTAAGGCGGAGGTCAGCTTTATGGAAACGCTGTAGGACGGAGCGAAGAACTTTGGCGAGTCCTGATTGATCCTGAGCAGCGATCAGGACATCGTCGAAGTAGGGAGTGACGTCAGGGATCCCATGGAGCAACCGCTCCATGAGACTTTGAAATATGCCAGGAGCAACACTAATGCCAAACATTTTACATTTAAAAGCGCCGCGGTGGGTCACGATTGTTTGCGCAAGCGCCGTGGCGTCGTCAACAGGGAGCTGCTGATACGCTTGCGCAAGGTCCAATTTAGCAAAAATCTTGCCCTGGCCGAGCGTGTGCAGAACGTGTTGCACAACTGGAACAGGATAGGGATGGGCTTGAAGGGCCTTATTGACAGTTGACTTAAAGTCTGCGCAGATCCTTACGGATCCGTCGGACTTCAAGGGGACTGTCAGGGGAAAAACACCCTGTTGTCTGAGATCAATGGACCGTGGCTGATTCCCTTCCGCATATCTTTTGAGATATTGAGAAAAAAAATAAGTCTTTAAAGTATTCTAATTAATAAACAAACTTTAATAATAAAATAATAAAAGTAAATGAAACAGAAATAACTAATTGGTTACATTTTGATAATGAAAAGCTTCGTCAGCCAAAAGTTGGCTGCCGAACAAAAGAAGAGAGGAATTTGGAATGTGTAACGCGTGCGCAATAAATCACTTTCAGATAAGAACCCTTTTTTGTTTTATGACCTGCGCAATAAAGCTTTCTTAGTTTAACTCTTGAGTGTCAATTCAGGCAGTTCAGGCCTAGCAAACTTTTTAACATCGTGACAGGGACTACTATAGGAGTCTCCCACGAAGAAAAGTCCACAGGTTGAAGCACCCCCTGGGCAAGAAGCTTATCAATTTCAGCGTCTACCTTTGCCCTTAAGTCAAAAGGCAGACGTTGGGCTTTGAGACGGATAGGAGCAACAGTAGGATCAAGGTTGAGGGAAATAGGAGAGCCCGTATAGCAGCCCAGAGAAGAAGAGAAAACATCAGAAAATTCAGAAAGAAGGGAAGAAAGGTCATCCCCAAGGGAAGAAGAACACTGGGTAGAGTGGATCCCCAAAACAAATAGACCGAGAGCACGGAACCAGTCCATCCCTAGTAGAGAAGCTAGGTTTTTTTTTACAATTAATAATGGCAGACGCCCACTGAAAGAACCGTAGGTAACAGTAGGCGTTGCGCAACCCAGCAGAGGAATTGGGTTGCCCTGGTAGTCTCGAAGACGGCAGCAGGCAGGAGTTAGGTCACGTGTTCGGAAGTTAGGCAGAAGAGAAGAGAAGGTGTTCCAGGACATGATAGAACGGGCAGATCCGGTGTCCAGTTCCATGGAGCACGGGCTGCCTTCGATCTGAAGCGAGAGATGGATCTTACCACGTTCTCCCTGGGAGGAGGAGGAAGCGTCGACGACCCATTCCGGACAAGAGTCATCGATGTCACCTAGGGAGAGAAAATTTTGGCGCCTGGCAGGGAGAGGCGGCAGGGCTGGTCGGTAGATAGAAGGCACCGTAGCAGGACGGGAACCAGGAACAGTAGAGCGGCAGACATTTGCTAAATGGCCCCGCTTACCGCACTTTCGGCACACAGCAGTGCGGAAATGGCAGGCTGAGCGCAAATGGTGGCCGCCGCAGCTGAGGCAATTCCGTGTATCTTTATGGCTCAAAGATTGCAGGCGGTCAATCGCCAAATCTAAGTCAGTTTGAAAAGAGTTAGAGGCGACAAGCTGGTTGGTAGCTGAAGAAATAGCTGGAGGAAAACGCCTCTGGTCAGGAGTGGATTGACCTGCCATTTCGTAAGCGCGAGCCTCATTGACAGCATTCTTCAACGTGAGGTCTGAGCGAGAGATTCAGCAGGTCATGGGCTTGAAGAAAACATTCAAACCGTTCCATAAACGCCTCCCAGGATTCGGCCTCAATGCGGAATGAAGCGAAGAAAGCTGTATTAGCCATAGTTCTTATGGTGTGAGGTTCAGGTTCGCTCACCTTCGTCGCCAGTTTTGTGTTCCAAGGCAGGGAGTAACAGACGGCTGCTAGACGTTAATCTTTATTTAAAAACAACAGTAACTGACTAAGCCGAGATACACGATCTCCAGGTGACAGCAATTTATACAAACGCCGACAGTCGGGGAACCAATAAAAGGAAGGTCTACGCGCGCCACCTACTGGTGGATCGGCTCAGTACACAACACATCATATTAGTGAATATGTCAACTATGTTCATGTTCAAATGTATCATAAAAGTCCTGAAGAGCAACAGGGTCTCTGGAGAGAACTTTCCACCAGCTATTCAACTATTCAGAAAATATCCCTAGTTGTGGGGCTCTCTATTGGCATGTTCATTTTCTCATACAAAAAACAACTGCCATATCCAGTTGCACTGAAGTTGAAAATAGGACCATGTACATATATCGGTAAAATGAAGACCCAGGACCCACAATATGCTGACTCGGTGAACTGCTTAGAGAGGGCTGTAAAGCATTGTGAAGTGATATATGTCTAAATTCTATTGCTTTTGCTATTGTTACTTATGTTTAAAATGGAACAAAAGGGGCTCTAGCAATTACAGGCAAATTAATCTAATAGATATTGTGGCTAAATATACATGCTAAGTTCTGCTTGAATAGGGTTAAAGACTGAATAGAAGTGGACTATTTGTAGATGAACAAGGTTTTGGTAGAAATGTGTATATAGATAATCTAATCACTCAATATGTCAGTCAGATAAGCAAGAGTTTGCTGGCTGAATAGATCTTATTACAGCATTTGACACAGTAAACAGAGAAATATGATGAAGGAAACTGATTGCCCTCTAAATGGAGCTCAACCTATTGGCCCTGATCCAAGCTCTTTTTCCTGGTTCTTTTTTGAGAGGGAGGTTTGGGCTCAATGGAGCCAGGAGAAGAAGGAGCGATAGTTACCAAGGGGGAAGTGGGAGGTACATATTTGAACCCCTGTAATCTAGATATTAGTGATTTACTAGGAATAAAAGACTTTGAAGTAAACATGTCTAACATGCTAAATGCATATTGGAACACTCTATTTTACACTAATAATATGATGTTATCATCATACTCATATGTTGGATTGTATAGGCTGGTAAAAAGACTTGGATTGGATTGTCATAATAATTCTCTGATTATTAATAAATCAAATTAAAAAGTTATGATCTTTGGAAAATGATGTGACAGCCATAGAAGTCTATCTGATGGTGAGTCAATAGAGCAAGTAATGCTTCTCCTTACTTAGAGAAGTTTCTCTGAGACTGAATGTTGGATCCCTCATAACCAAAGGAGCTCATGTAGAGCAACAAGGTGAGTGAATCTAATGCTTAAATTAAAACTATCTATTCAACTTCCTCAGCCCCGATCATTAAAATATGCATCCAGGTTTACCCCTGTGTTCTTATATCGAGCTGATGTTTGGGCCTTCAAACATTAACCACTACCAGGACAAACCCAATGACAGCATCTGAGGGGAATCTTGGGGTGCATAAAAGGACCCTGAGAGCTGCATTGGGAATTTACACAATTTCTTCTTTGTTTAAAATTAAATAATTATTGGTGTAAAATTAAAACAATGCAAAGTAAAAGACTCCCAAAATTGTGTCTGTTAGAACAGACAAAATTTCAATTAAAAACATCTTGGAATGTATAACTGACAAATTATATTAAAAACCATAATCTCTGTCTCTTATGTAGCTGGAGAACAAGTTAACAAGATTGCTACACAAAGAATCTGCGATATAGAAGCAGAAAAAGATGTAGAAATCCTCAAAATAACATAATAGGGCTCTTTATTGGAACAAAGCAATTCAGTTAACATCTGCACGTGTCTCTGATTGCACAGATTGTAGGAGTAGTACAGAAATATGATTTGCATTTGTATTTTCTTTTACTCAGTTTTTTGTATACCACTCTTGTTAATATTCTGTCTTTAATATTTTTAACAATGGATAATCAACAAACTATTCTAACATGTTCATTAGAACAAAGTTGAATTAATAACTAATATTTTGTAGTCAATATGACCCCAACTATAATACATATAACACATCTTTATTTCTTTTTCAGATCAGTGAGAGAATTGCTTCAGAGGCTCTGGGTGATAAAAGCAAATTCCCCCTTTTCCACCAGATGCTCCCCAAAGAAGAAATCCAGTACCCAGCAATTGTCCAACTGCTCCTCCATTTCAGATGGACCCTGATTGGCCTCTTTGCTTCAGACACAGAGAATGGAGAGACTTTCATGAGGACTTTCACTCCTATGCTTGTCAGGAATGGAATTTGTGTTGTTATATCACAACAATTCTCAACAACTGGTCATACAGCACCCCTCAGGAATGTCCTCTCTAAGTGGAGACAAGTCAATGTCTTTGTTCACTTCATTGAATATGATTCCCTTCCATACAGAATTCTTCCTTTCCATGAAACACTTGAAGATTTGCCAGGACCCATTGAAGAGAAAGTCTGGATCCTCACAAATTTTGAATTATATGTGATAAAAAAGCACAGACTTCTTAAATGCATCCACAGTATTTGGAACTTTGGCCTTATGGGAAAGAAAAGACCAAAAAATGATGCCTTTGAAACCCATTTATTTGTCGAACTTCAGTTTGAAGATAAGTATTTTCACTGTTGTTTATCAAAGAATGTTTTTTCTGTCAAAGGCCGTAGAAGATGCACCCAGAGATCCCCACTGGAGACCCAAGAGAAAAGGAACAGGATCCAGATCCCAAATATCTCCCATTTCTACAGTATCATGAAGACTCTGGCCCAGGCCTTGAATGCTGCCTATTCCTCCAGATCAAGAAGGAGAAGGAAGGAGGGAGGAAAGATCTTGGGGTCTCCAAGGCTGCAGCCATGGCAGGTAAGGGGTCTCAATATGGATCCATCAAAATTAGTTCCTTTGGTGAAGGAATGTAAAGGAGAATGAGAAGAACCATCTCAACCTATTTATGCTACAAAAAGCCAACAGATTTGACCAATCTAACCGCTCAGGAGATAATGTTCCAATGAACAGTTATTATGACAGATAAATTTTGATATTAAACACAGCTAATTTAAAAGTCTGTATGCAGTTTTAATTAAATTTCTGTATGCATGGATTTTTGATTAGCATCATGGAATTTTGCCTTTATAGAGGGAGACTCTGAGACCATCTGGCCCAACTCTCCTCTCTGCAGGAATCCCGGTTAAAGTCCTTGCATTAAGAGAACCGGTGAAGGGGAGACTGAACTCTCATTCGTTGACTCAGCTCTCAAAGGGCTCCTCCTTTTAGGAAGTTTTTCCTTTCATTCAGCCAGAATCTCTTCTCTTGTAACCAAATTCATTTTTCCTTGTCCGACACTCAGGAATAATAGAGAGCAGACCTTAAGCTTGTGTGTAACATCTGTCATGGCTCCATTGGAGTCTGAGTCCAAGAAGGAGGAGGAGATGGAGGAATGACCAGAGGAGCAGGATAAAGAGTCCTGGATCCCTGGGGCCTTGGAAGGATTGCCAGCAAGGGAGAGGAGCACAGGATGACCAGGGGAGGGGAGAAGAAAGGGCAGGCAGCAGAGCAGAGGAGCGACAGAGCAATGACCCCCCCCCCTTGATCCCTGAGCATGGAGAATGGAGAGGAGGCCGGATCAACGCAGGGCAACACGATGACCCGGGAGGAGGACGCCCCACTCCTCTTCACAGGGCTCACCTGGGGAATGAGATTTAGGGAGACGCTGTTGGGAGGGGCGTTTGTCGGGAACAAGTGTTGCTTTTTTCCAGTCTCATGTGCTGCTACCGATAACTGGATTCTTTGCTGTGCTTGCCTTGTTTGTCTTGCCGGCCTTGCTTGCCTGGCCTGGCTATGCGTGAGGGGACACAATTATACTCCAGGTTGTGCTGCAGTCCCCGTGAACTCTTCCTGTGCCAAGGGCTCTCGGAAACCAAATTCCCTGAACTGTGGCTCCTCTCAGAACTCTGCTGCTCCTCTGGACTAATAGCAGCCAGGACCTATCGGAGGTGGGTGTTTAGGGGTTGGCTCCTGGCCTTGCAGTGAACAGTGGGACTTTTGGGGGAAAGTTGGAGCAATAAAGGACTGTTAAGCCTTCCTTCTGGTTGTGTTGTTCCCATGCCCAGCCCCAGGCCAGCATCACACTATCTTTCAGTCATTGGAAGAGTGCTGCATCCTCCCTTCTCTCCCTTCTCCAACTGAGATATTTTCTTAGTTGGAAAAAGTGTTCCCAGACTCCTTTTGATTTTCAGCTCTTCTCCTTGTTCTTTTTCCACAAGACGAAGAGCAGCTCCTTTCAACTCTTCCTTTTTTCCCTTCCCTAAAACTGATCCAGGTTTTTGCAATATCTTCTTCAAATCTGGTGCCTGCAAGGGGACCTGGTATGTCCTGAGATTCTTATGGAGTCGTTTGCCTTCTTTCCATGAGTCTCTTTACTGCTGACTCACATTCAGTTTGTAATCAATTAGTATCTTGAGATTATTTTGACAAATATACTCACCATGTCTGCTATCCCTCATTCTTTTCCAGTGCACCATCAATGTTCTTATAGGACTCTATTGTTTGTCACGTCCTAGTTGCTAAAAATCAGATATATTTCTCTAGCTTTTTACTCATGAATCCCTGTCTATGAGGAAAACATATTTTTCGGTAAACCTGGTAATGTTTAAATCAGATCAAATTAGCTTTGCCTGAGAATTGTTATTAATCTTGCATCAAATCTTGCATGACAAAGATTTATCAACTCTACTGCATAAACGACAACGTAGAAAAATAGATGACCAAGGGTAAACTGTTATTCATAACCAACCAGTCTGATGAGAAAGATTAACAATTATTTGAGTACCATTTTATGACACTTTTTATCCACTTCATTATCATAGCATCCACTCCAGTAAACTAGGTTTCTAAGCACATCACAATATTATTTTTTAAAATACTTTACTGAAATCCAGTTCTATCACCAGAGTTCCCATAATCTATTTAGGAAGTGTAATGATATGTGAGAATGACTTTTGAGGTGAGGGGAAGAGAGGCTGCCCAGGGAAGGATCAGACAAGAGGGGAGAATCCTGCAGCTGCATAATGGGAGAGAAAGAAACTCAGAAAGGATCCTCGCTAACTTTTCAGGCTGAGAAAAGAGTTGGTGGGAGATGTGTTCTTTCCGATTTTCAAAATTTAGTTAATGTTGCATTACAATCAAGTAAAATTAGCACATCTGGAGATGTTTTCCATCAGGATAACCAGGGAGAAGATTAGCCTGACAACTTTCTTCTTTATCAACTCATGCTTTCTGTGAATCAACCTGTTGTTTTCAAGGAATTTATGAATAGGCTTTTCCCCCTCTGCTATTCATTTTATTTCTAACCTGCTCTTGATTATACTGTATAATTGGCCAATTGTCTCAATTATATTTTCTCAATGTATGCAGTATTTTGTTAGAATATGATTGGCAAATTTTGCTGAAAATTCTTTATTCACTTATTAACATAGAGGTAACATCTATTGTTTTAATAAAGGATATTTGCAAGTTAGTCAACTGTAGAAGAAAGGTATGTGGGATAAGAAACAAACTGTTCTGATTTTGAAATTCCTGGATGTTCCCATTCTAGTTTCATCCCTTTCTGGAGAAGAATGAATTTTGCAATATTTCCCACTTTAAACTCTACATGGACCAAAATGGAGAAATAGCAGCAGATCTGGCCATCTGGGGCTTCTTGGTTCTCCCCAAGGAGGAACCCAGGAAAGAAGTTCTGGCTATTTTTGAAAGACAGAAACTTGTTATCAAAAAAGATGGTCTTTCACAGCTAAAGTTATTAAACAAGGTAGGAGAACTTTTGATGTCATTTTTCTGTGTT
Source organism: Natrix helvetica (assembly GCF_964273705.1). Lineage (NCBI taxonomy): Eukaryota > Metazoa > Chordata > Lepidosauria > Squamata > Natricidae > Natrix > Natrix helvetica. The sequence continues at coordinate 120,234,086 of NC_138551.1, read as the reverse complement.
CCAAACCCTAAAGAACCATTTCAAGTGGGCTAAACCTGGCCCCCAAGGTGCTTGACCTTCACTAAGAACTGAATTTGGGGGTAGAAACCTGATCGTATTCTTAGACTCCTTCAGAGACTTCAGTGCTATTGCATTTTGTGCACCATCTACCATCCAGTATCTCCATCAAACTGGAGAGAACCCACAAGGGCTACAGAATGTCTTATTAGGTGTGTTGTTCCTTGAGCACAAATAGCAAAGAAGAAGCCAATTCTGCTGTTCGGGGCCTGAATGAAGGCTTGACATGAATCACATGAAATTGACTCAGGATTGGAGGGAGGTTCTTTTGCTCCCGTTGGGGAATAAGCTTCATCTTGTCCTGCTTGGGGAAAAGTGTCCTCTGAAAGGGCAGGTTCATAGCCCTTAAGATGCCCTTAAAGAGCACCAGACCTGGTCAGAGTGAGCCATGCTTCTCTTTCACCCCCTGGGTGGAGAAATTGGCCTTCCACTCCTTGGAAGGAGCTCCAAGGCTTTCAGTCCACGATATCAAAATGGCTGTGCTGATGTGCCCTGACCCAGACAACGGACGTACTGAAAGAAATGTTTTTCATCTGAAAACCACCATTGTTGATCTTGATTGTTACCTACCTTACATATCTGGGGGAAAGGTGTCATCAAATTTAACTAATAATAATTGTGATTCTTTCTCTCCATGTCAGCTGGTGTCCTGTAAATGTAGTTCTTCAACAGAAAGGAAATTGCCTTGGATATCTACTGGGGCCTCGGAAATGTCCCTTTCTGACACAGGATTCCTTTTCAGAATGATTCCTGACTTCCCCTGTTTGAGGCACATGGTCTCAAGACCTCAACTGCATCTCATCTTACTCCAGTTCGAGAAACTGGGCAGTCATTTTTAGCCTTAGTTAACTAGCATAGCAGACATATAAATTGAAGAAATAAATATACAAATCAACAATGAGCTTTTCCTTTAAAGTTGACACCATAATTTGTAAGGAATTTTTCCTTTATATCTTTACTAGGATATGGATTTGGATTTGTTTCAATTGTTTCAATGCTCTACAAAGTTCTATGTTGTCCTGAAAAAATGTTTTCCAGATCCTACTAGTCAGAAGCTTCTTTCTTCATTACAGTTTTATTCTATTCTAATAGACTAGAATATAACAGAAGAAAAAATTAATAAATCTTTTACAATAAAGTTCATTCTCAAATTTAATATGAGTAGATAATAAGAAATCATGACAACGTGTGTTAATAAGATCACAAAGAGGAACCGACTGCTTGTTACTGAATGCTTAAGTCTTTTCTCAATTTCATACCCCCAGACGTCATTAAATAGAGAAGTCCTTTATTGCAATGTTGGATGCCAAAAGAAAAAAGGAGGAATTAAACAAAAAAATCTTCCAGTAGTTATAACTGCTACATCTGTTTGAAATGTACCAGTGATTTCATATTTACCTAAATGGGGACTAGAGATTACTTAGTTAATGTTCACTTCTCCCTCCATTTTCCCTGGATGGAGACTCCTAACACATTTTTGGGGCATTCCTATTTGTCTTGCTTAGTCCCTGCCTCAGTCCAGATGTGTGGAAAATTGCCATCCTGGATTTGTCAAGAGGGCTCGAGAAGGAGAGCCAGTTTGCTGCTACGACTGCATTCCTTGTCCGGAGGGAACCTTCTCCACTCAGGAAGGTGGGTCACATTGAGGAAAATTGGAGGATTTGTGGAACTGGATCCATCCAGAAAAATTTCATGAAAGTGCAAATTTAAAAAGTTTAAAACTCAATTGTTTTCTTGTTTATTCAAACTGCACTATTTCTTAGGATATCCTCCAATTTTTATTTTTGGAAAAACAATATTTTCAAATTTTCCTGTGGAATTGCAAATCTTGGAAACATCTTGGAAAAAAAGTATTTCTTGAAATGTAAAGTGACAGAACATTTAAAAAATATTGGTTTTTGGTTCTCTCAGATGCAGAAAAATGCACCAGGTGTCCAGATGATAGATATCCAAATGACAAACGAGTCAAATGTATCCCCAAAGTTGTTACCTTCCTGCCTCATGAAGAACATCTGAGCATCATCCTGGTCTCTCTTGCCCTGATCTTCTTCATAACTACAGTCCTTGTCTTAATCATCTTCATTAAATACAGAGAAACTCCCCTTGTCAAAGCCAACAATCGGGACCTCTCCTACTTCCTCCTGGTCTCCCTCCTGCTTTGCTTCTTGTCTCCACTTCTCTTCATTGGTCAACCAAGGAAAGCCACCTGCCTTCTCCGACAAACTGTTTTCAGCATCATCTTCTCAGTTGCCATTTCTTCTCTCTTGGCCAAAACCATCACGGTGGTGCTGGCTTTCCTGGCCACAAAACCAGGAAACCGAGTGAAGAGATGGTTGGGGAAGAGCTTGGCCAACTCCATCATCCTTTCTTCTTCTGCTGTCCAAATTATTATCTGCTCCATCTGGCTGGGAGTTTCTCCCCCCTTCCCTGACTCTGACCTCCGCTCCCAGCCTGGAGAGATCATCCTGCAATGCAACGAAGGGGCTGTTGTCATGTTCTACGTCACCCTCAGCTACATGGGCTTCCTGGCTGCCATCTGCTTCACGGTGGCTTTCCTGGCCAGGAATCTGCCTGGGGCCTTCAACGAAGCCAAGCTGATCACCTTCAGCATGCTGGTCTTCTGCAGTGTCTGGGTGACTTTTGTGCCCACCTACCTGAGCACCAAAGGGAAATACATGGTGGCAGTTCAGGTCTTCTCCATCCTGGCCTCCAGTGCTGGTCTGCTGGGCTGCATCTTCATCCCCAAGTCCTACATTATCCTTCTGAGGCCAGACCTGAACACAAAGGAGCATCTCACAGCCAGAACAAATGTAAAAACATGAGACATAACACCATAATATTGAAAGAATTGTAAAATTCCCTATTATTTGAAAGAAGACATTAATTATTTCCACTTAAATAGTATGCAGGAGTCAAAGAAAATCTTATCAACATGTTTGGAAATGGGAAATGGTTGAATGAGTATAATTCTTGTAACTCCCTTCCCTTCCAGCTCAATAAATCTTGAAAGTCATTCAGAGGTTTCTTCCTTCCCCACTGACTTCGCTTGTCACAAGGTCAGAAAAGGTGATCACATGACCCAGGGACTCTGCAACCATCATAAGTACATGCCAGTTGCCAAGCATCAAGACTTTTGATCATGTCAACCATGGGGATGTGGCAATGGTCATAAGAGAGGAAAATGGTCGTAAATCTCTTTTCTCAGTGCCATTATAACTTCCAATGGTCAATAGAGAATCGCTTGCAAGTTAAAGACTCCTTTTACCATTGCTAGGAGTTGGTCCTGGATGATTTGGGCCCAGGGCTGCTTTAAACTCCTGAGCTGCCTCAGAGTTCACACCTGGGGAAGGCTGTCTGAAGCCCCCCAGCACCATATGCCCAGGGGACTCCACCACACGCCGAGCCCCAGAGATCAGGCAGGGAGTCTGGTGCAAGAACAGCAGCCCTCACTGACCCCTCCTGGTGCCCAACTGAAGAAACAGCCTCCTCATCTGGCCATCTGTGGGCCAAGGGCCCTGCATGCTCCTCCCCAAGCATCCCCCCTGCCCTCCCCTCCCCTGGAGTCTCAGCTGGTGCCAAACCCAGAAACAGTCCAGGCAGAGCTTCGTAAGCAGAATCGCCCCCTCCGGTCCCGGTCTCAGTGATGCAGCCAGAGCAGCTGTTTCCTCCACCATGAAGTCCTGGATGGAGGGAACTTTATTGCAGACTGGCCTGGCATTCACCAACAGTCCAGGGCCTTCAGAACCTGCCATCCAGGACTTGGGTTTGAGTCCGAGAGGCTGGGCGGAGCCACAGGAACGAGATCCCTGTGACTCGGTCCCCGTGAGTGACCCATTTCCCTGCAGGAAGAAACGGCCCCTCCTTGAGGTTGGAGTCTGCAGGTATCCAGAAAATCTTTTTCTGAATTAAAAACTCTGCTGTCCCCTTTAAAAGCTCTCTCCCTCCCAGCCTTTATCACACAAACAAAGATCAAAGTTGTGTTCAAGAATTGCAGAGGTGACATCCTCACATACATTTCCTCAAACATCTTTCTGCCAAAGGAAGAGGGGGGTGTAAGGGTCATAATCTTAATACTGAGGACTAGAAACATGGGAGAGCACTCATTCCCATGCCCTCTTTGCTATCACAATAGCAGAAGGCTGCATTTCCGAGACTACAGGCAATTTAAATAAAAACACTCAGAGGTAGCAACCACAAACAATGTGTTTGGTGCATAAATAAATCCTGTGTTCTTTTCTTGACAGCCTGGTTGAGAAGGAGCCAAAACCTGAGATGTTGCTTCATTCTCAACCCAGATTGCAGAAGGTTCAGCTCTTGTCTTGTGAATGTCACCAAGGACCCCAAACTCAAAAGCAGATCCTATAAAAAGTTTCCCATCCTGTGTGCAGACAGACTGCCTTGGCCAGCACATCACTGATTGGGGGTAAATCTAGGTGAGTTCACAGAACATGCTTAACCCAGGTTAATGAGAGGGAACTGCTGTGCCCAATGGGGCATGCTCTGCTTAGTGTGAAGCTTCCCATGTTTACATAGTAAAGAGGAAAGTTCCACCAGACGGACAGAATGTGTCAAATGGGGTAAAAAGATATGAAAATGTCAGTCAATATTTTCAGAGGCTCTCTGGGTGACCCAGGATGAGACCCCTGCTTGTTAGAGGTTCCTTTTGGAATAGAAGGGAGAAAGATTGGTTCCTTCTAAAGCCCTTGCACGCATGCACACACACACACACACACACACACACACACACACACAGAGAGACACAAATACTGAGGACCAATCATGGGCCGTGCCAGGCTGAGATGAGCCCAACTTGCTAAAACAGCAAACGAAATGCCTGAAAAAAGCTGGGTGCCCTTAACGTCAGCTGTGAACTTGGCTCATTCAGTCTGTTGATGAAGCCATACAACCCGGGAAGAAGGGTTTCTTCCCAGAATAACAGTAATTCCAAGGTCAATTTCACACATAAGTGGAGGACTACCTGCATGTACTTTTCACAAGTGAATGGAAAGTAGCAGACTTTGCAAATTCAGACCAGGAGCCGAGGGATGGATCTGATTGTCTGAAAGGCCTGTTTCTCTTTTCCAGGCGATCAGCTTCTGAGTGTCAGAATCTTTTTTGAAAATATCAGATATGAAGATGCCCTTAAGATCCTACAGTGTTCTGAGCCACACAGAGGACGGCTTGTTCTTAAAAGAACTCTGGTTGGGAAAGATGAGCCGGAAGGAAGATATTTGGCAACACAGTCTAAAAAGGGGAAATTAAGTCAGGTAATGTATTGTTCTTGAATTATACTATGGATTAAGGTGGGCATCAGGAAAATCTACCTGTAAGTGAAGTAATTTTAGGACTTTAAAAAAAAGTTTCCCCATCCGACCCAAAGGGAAATAAAATTATGAGGACAGGTGGCTTGCTTAGGTCCTGGTTCTTCCCTAGGAAACGTTCAGTGAAAATACAGCGTCTTCCAAAGTCAGGCTGCATGGAAAATTTCTTATATAAATTGTTTGAATTGAATAAGAACAGTATACAAAAGTTAGGACATTTGGAAAAAGAGAAGGATGATAAAGCATTTTTAAAATTAATTAAAAGGTTAAAAAAACCATTTCCCATACTGATACTGATATCGCTGTACTGATTGCTTGTTGGCTTCCAGATGCAATTCAAGTTTCTGGTTGTCACCTTTCATGGTTCAGGGCCTGGGTGATGTCACCTTTCATGGTTCAGGGCCTGGATGATGTCACTTTTCATGGTTCAGGGCCTGGATGATGTCACCTTCCATGGTTCAGGGCCTGGATGATGTCACCTTTCATGGGTCAGGGCCTGGATGATGTCACCTTTCATGGGTCAGGGCCTGGGTGATGTCACCTTCTGTGCTTCAGGGCCTGGGTGATGTCACCTTTCATGGTTCCGGGCCTGGGTGACGTCACCTTTCATGGTTCAGGGCCTGGGTGATATCACCTTTCATGGTTCAGAGCCTGGGTGATGTCACCTTTCATGGTTCAGGGCCTGGATGATAGCTGCCCACCTGGGAACGTCTATCAGAGAGGTCTGGTATCCTCTTGAACAGACATTACCACCTACGGAGGCCACGGAAGCTTCCCTTAGCCATCGGTCAGGGGCCCTTCTCTGGAACAGCATCCTACCAGGCATATGGATGGGCCTTTCCATTGGGATCTTCAGAAAGTCAGGAGTTGGGAGTATCTCACCAACCTCAGATGAACGATCTCTCTGGATAAGCAAATTTTTATATTGTGTTTTTTAAATATTTTATTCCTGATAATTCTTTGCACAAATGGTATTTATTTTAATTCAAATTACATATTTGCGGAGTTGATTATAATTATCCTATAATCCTTGTAATTTTAAAAAATTATTATAAATAGTACTCCATATACATTATTTTTCATAAGCAAACATTTTCCTTTTTAGAATTTTTCTCCCCAGGGAATGGATCCAATGGAAAGACCTGAAAAGAGAATCTCAGAGGAAGATAAAACAAACTTAATTGTAAAACAGAGAGTGGGAAGACAAAAGAAGAACCGGAATAGATACAGGAGCAGCCTCTGAAGTCTTCCCTTGCTGGGACTGTTCCTTGCCAAGGGGAAAAGGGCCACACGCTCAGTCTTCACGCCTTTAAAAGGAAACAGAAGTGTTCAAAGCAGCTGTTGATTGCAATGCTGGTTTCATGTTATTAATCTCATAATATCTACATAAATCTTCATGCTGGATTCTAACATAGAAAATAATTCTACATCATTAGAGAAATTATAAGAAATGTAATACATTTTTCAATCCTAAATCTTATTTATACTTTTGCAACATTTTCTTCCTACAAAACGGAAAGCAAATTACATGAGTGTGTGTGTATGTGAGAGAGAGACCTTCATCTGTCTCACTCAGATAAAGGTCTCTCGTGCAGCCACACCAGCCTTACTCTCAGCCTGGCATGCGTTGTTGTCAGGGGCAGAAATGTGGGCAAAAGTGTGGAAATTTGTCATAAACCTGTTTTTTCACTACCATTTATTAGGATGCCATAAATCATTGTATTTGCAAACAGTTTTTAAGTGGGGCCATTGCTAAATGAGGCCCGTATTTAGTATTTGTTTAGAATTCCAGTCTCACTTAGTAATAGAGGAGCAATTACTCCTGTATTACTAGATTTCTCTTTGAAGAATCTGTTTTGTAGTAAGTCCCATGCCTGCACTGAGAGTGAAGGATTCCTCAGACCAGACTTTGAAGTGCCTAGAAATTATATAAAATAAAAGAGAACAACGTTGTAGTATGCATTAACATACCCCCACAAAGGCAAAGTCCATAGCTTCTTTATATTAACAATTGTCCTTTAAAAAAAGTCTTTTCACAACTTTCTTTTTTTAGAAAAATATTTTTTTATTTTTGAATAAACACAAACAGACAAAACACAACAAACACCACAAAAATATCTTCCATTACAAATTATAAAGAGTGTGTCAATTAGTTACAAAGAGCTTTTGTGCATCCCTTCCACAGTCATCACCTACAATTCATATCAAGTTCTATGTTTTAAATCAAATATATTTATATATATTACTAACATCATATCTCAATCTTCATATGACTATGATTGTTTTTCCGTACCTTTATATAAAATATTCCAAAATTTAAAGCAAAACCACATGATGGCATTCTGTTATCTATTCTCAATATCATCCAGCAACATTACATCTTTACGACATTTTCTAAATAAAAATAATAAATATGTTTAATAACAAAGTTTCTAGACCTCCTTTCTTAATCACTGTTTAAAATTTATATCCAATTTCCCATTTATCATGTCAATACAAATATTACATTATTATCATTATCAATCATTTATTTAACAACATCCGTCATCATTTCATTTTTATTTTTTGGTCTTAGTTTAACTAAATTTGACTTACTCTTTTTTTAATATAAGCTTTTATACATAACAGTGTTTCTAAACTTCCTTTCATGATCACCATTTAGAATTTATACCAAATTTCCTCTTATCAAACCAATACATATGTGTACATTGTTATCATTATCAATTATTTATCTAACTATATCCATTATCACTTCATTTTTAACATAATGCTCTAATTTTAACTAAATTTGACTAGTATTTTGTTATTAGTTTTCATATCTCAACCTGTGTCTTTCCAGTAATAGTGCAGTCTTATGTCTTTTGCCATTTGTGGAATTAGTCTTCTGGTTATTTCCTGAATCAAATTTGTGTAGACTTCTCTTCGCAACTTGTTGCTTTTTGCATATCTTGTAAAATCGGCAGACCCTTCCTCTGCTTCTTTAATCAGCTTATCTTTGGTTATCAGTAGTGCTTTTGTCAAAGTTTCTCTCCTTGGATCCATCAATTCTTCTCTTTTTTCTTCTTCTAAACCTTGAAATCTGGAGTAGAGCTCCTTTCCATCTATCTTCCTTTTCTATGTTCCACTCTTTCCATCTCCAACCACACTCAGTTCACTGTCAGTATCCACAATTATCTTGCCTCTTTGTTCATTTTTCCCTTGGGCTTTTAGGACTGTAACCTCCACTTTTTCCATTTGCTAGATTTTTTTCAATTTTTCCATCAAATTTTACTGCATTACAATCTATATTTTCCAATCTCTCCTCAATTCTCTCTAATAATTTTCTAATAATGTTTGTAATAATTTTTGAATTTCAAACATAATCTGTTGTAATGTTATGGTTTCTTTTTGTTGTGCCATACTTCCAACTAGTAAACATTGCCACTCTAGTTTCAAAATAAGATTTTGTTTTCACTTCACTGCAGCAGCCAAAGAAGCATCCAAAGAGCATCTGTGTAAACAACCCGTGCTCTTCTTCTTATCTCTTCTGTAAACAAGCTGAAGCCTTTGAAGTGCAAAGTCAAAATGATCAAAGAGAAAAAAGAGAAAACAATATTCCCAGGACTCAGCCTCCAACCTCCAAGTGGCAGTGTAACTTCTTTTCCCTCTGATGTTACTACCCTCTTTATATTCCTTTTAAATCTTCTTTATAATCCAGGCTTAAAAGAAACAAAATTCTTAAATGGAGCAAAAGAAAAAACCCCTCCAAACCAATATTATAAAAATAAAGAAAAAGATTTAATCCATAGGTTAAAAAAAAGAAATAGAAGAAGAAAAACCAATACTTTCACTTTAAAAAGTAGGGAATACTTGCAAAACTTCCGTCCATAAATAATAATAATAATAAAAAGGATAACACACTGTCCAATATAGCTTAATTTTGCCGCTTATTTTTCTTTTCTTTGTAAGTTTAATTTAGCTTTGACTTTTTGGGGGGGCAGTCTCTTTTATAACAATAAAATTTCCTCACCAGATGGACACACTTTCTCTTTCCGCTTTCCTCCCATTGTGGAGCTGTCCTAACTTCAGCAGTTTTTGGCTGTGATTCTGTCGCCGGCAAGAAGAGATTCTCTTGGATCAATCAGGGACTTTGCGATGTCCCTGAGAACAGCAAGACGTACTCTTCCCTGTCACTGTCTCTTTGGGAAGGTTTAGGTCCAAAAGGACAGTCCAGCGGCAAGGGTATCGACTGCGATCTTGGAGCTCCAAGATCGCATGTCGTATCATTGCGACGTCAGCTCCTGTTCCCTTTTCACAACTTTCTGTTGGGATCTCAAAGAATATACAGGAATCTTCCAAGTGTGTCTTCCATCATTTTATGGCCTCTGAGGGCTGTTGTGCTGAAAGAGAGGAACGGACCATACCGGTAGTTCCTTATTTTCTCTATTTACTATGCAGAAGGAAAAGCTATAATGGAACATTATTTTAGAAGCAATATTTCATATTCCACAATCTCGGGAACCAATCTCAATAATAATAATAATAATAATAATAATAATAATAATAATAATAATAATAATAATAATAATAATAATAATAATAATAATAATAATAAATAATAAATAAATTTAATTTGTTAGCTGCTCCCTCTCCAAAAGGACTCGGGGCGGCGTACAATAAAAAAACCCATACATATATACATATACATACAATACATATACACATAACATACAAACACATACATGTATCCGGAGGAGGTAACACTCGTTAAAAGCATACAATAGTAATAATAGAATTAAAATTAACAATTAAAATACCCTCAGTTAAAATAACAAATTTAAAAAAGATTGTCAAGAGCAATGGGATAAAACTATGGTTGAGCCAGGCCAGCTAATTGGAAAAGGTGGGTCTTGAGCTTTACACGGAAGGAGCGGAGATCGGAGGTAATCCTGATGTCAAGGGGGAGGTCATTCCACAGGCCTGGGCCCATCACAGAGAAGGCTCTGCTCCGAGGTGTCGCCCCCCAACACTGTTTAGTGGATGGCACCTGGAGAAGTCCCTCTCTGTGCGAGCGGATTGGTCGCAGGGATGTATGGGGCAGGATGCGATCCCGCAGGTAACTAGGTCCTGTGCCATGGAGCGCTTTAAAGATCGTAATCAAAACCTTGAAACGCACCCGATAGACCACAGGAAGCCAGTGCAGCTGGCGCAGGAGAGGTGTTACATGGGAGTATCTGGTACTCCCCATAATCACCCGCGCGGCCGCATTCTGGACCAACTGCAGTCTCCGAGTGCATCTCAAGGGAAGCCCCATGTAGAGAGCATTGCAGTAGTCTAGGCGAGACGTCACCAGCGCATGAGTGACTGTGCGTAAGGCATCCCGGTCCAATAGGGGGCGCAATTGGCGCACCAGGCGGACCTGGTGGAAAGCACCCCTTGCCACGGCTGTTACATGGTCGTCCTTGGACAGCCGGGCATCCAGGAGGACGCCCAAATTGCGCGCCTGCTCCATGGGGGCCAGTTGCACGCCCCCGATGGCCAGAGATGGAAGCAACTGGTTGAACCGGGGGGCCGGAAGCCACAGCCACTCCGTCTTGGAGGGGTTGAGTTTGAGTCGGTTGTCATCCATCCAGACCCGTATGGCTTCCAAGCACCGGGACATCATTTCGACGGCCTCGTTGGGGTGGTTCGGGGTGGAAATGTACAGCTGAGTATCATCAGCGTACAGATGATATCCCACCCCGAAACCACGAATGATCTCGCCCAGCGGCTTCATATATGTGTTGAACAGGAGTGGCGAGAGGACCGACCCCTGTGGCACCCCACAAGTGAGGGGGCTCAGGGTCGATCTCTGCTCCCCTGCCAACACACGTTGTGTCCGGCCGGAGAGGTAGGAGCCGAACCACCGTAAAACGGTGCCCCGAACCCCCAACCCCTCCAGCCGGTGCAACAGGATACCATGGTCGATGGTATCAAAAGCTGCCAAGAGGTCTAATAGGACCAGGACAGAGGAACAACCCCTATCTCTGGCCCTCCAGAGATCATCAACCAACGCGACCAAGGCCGTCTCCGTGCTGTGCCTGGGTCGGAAGCCGGACTGGCGCGGGTCTAGATAATCAAAGCGGCTTCTTTCTCCCTCCCATCCCCAAAGGAGCCTCTAAGGACCAGGGGTCTCATCCTTGGTTGGCCACGAAGCCTCTGAAAATATTGATTGAGATTTTGAAATATGTTTACTCCGTTTCACACATTTGGGTGCCTGGGAACCTTCCCCCACCCTGTGTTAATGTGTGAAGCAGGACATCAGGCTAACCTAGCATCTGATTCATGCATTTTGGCATGGTACATTATGTCAACATAGCCGTTCTCTTTCATGAACCCGGATTAAGGGTGTTGTATGAACTCCCCTAGATTTACCACCAACCAGCTATGTGATGATGGTCAATGCAATCTGTTTGCACACAGGATAGGAAACCTTTTATAGGATCTGCTTTTGGCTTCAGAGTTTTCCACAACCCACTGTAATACATTGTTTAGCACATTGTGTGAACCGATTCCAGGATTGGCATTCAGGCAATAGAGTTTGGATGATGGGAGAGAGACAGAAATGAACCTTTGTGGATGGAGGGAGTCAGAGATTTCCCGCAATGTCTGGACAAAGCTTGATAGAGACTTGCAGAGATCTGTCCATGTGTCTTCAGAGGATCAACTGGGGACTTTGAGGCTCTTTCTCCTGCTTGGAGCCTCACGGATGTTTTTGGATGCTGGTTTCCAGAATTCCCAGTTAGGCCAGGCCTCAGGATACTGGGGTTGCTCACCACAGCAGAAAAGCTGGGTGTTTATGGAGCCAAATTTAAAAGGGGAATGTGGTTATTACCCTCACTGGGTTGGCTTCAGCTCTCTCTCCTGCCAAGCGTTGGGAGAAATAATGGACGCTGCTTGCTTTAAAGAGTCTTTTTCCAAGTCCTGTTTATGGATCTCTGTCCTGCCTGAGCAGCCACAAGCTGCCTTCCCATGTGCACCTTCCAAATGTGTGGACTCCAGCTCCCATAATCCTCAGCCACAGCTATTCAGTCAGCAGAGACAATTAGCAAATGGCAAAGATGGAGCATTAGAGAAGGTTGTTCCCGCCCATCCACCTTGATGTCATTTTTTACCCTATGCGCATGCGTGAAATGCTCTGCATATTTGTGGCGGTGCGCACTCACATTTGCGAACTGGTAGCAAAGGTAAGTGAATACCACCCCTGCAGGGGAGCATGGGATATGGGCAGTGGTGGGATTCAAATTTTTTTACTACCGGTTCTGTGGGTGTGGCTTGCTGGGTGTGGCAGGGGAAGGCTACTATAAAATCCCCATTCCCACTCCACTCCAGGGGAAGGATACTGCAAAATCCCCATTCCCTCCCGGTCAGCTGGGACTCGGGAGGAAGAGAATACATGGGGGCGGGGCCAGTCAGAGGTGGTATTTATTGGTTCTCCAAACTACTCAAAATTTCCGCTACCAGTTCTCCAGAAATGGTCAGAACCTGCTGAATCCCACCTCTGGATATGGGCTTCTGCATTCTCAGGTCTCTGAAGATGGAAGTTGGATTTTGCAGATCAGCTTTCCATCTGCAGCAAGAGGTTGCTGAGCTCCCCTTCCCTCCCTCCCTCCCTCCCTCCCTTCCTCACATGGGGTGAGAGGCAGCCTTGGTTTCTCCATCTCTTTTCACTTGGTTTTTTTCTAACTTCTCTCTGTGTTTCTGTCTGTGTTGTTTTTTTAAACTTTGCAAAGTTCTGGTAACTAGTTTTTCAGTAAAGTTGATTTTGTTCTTAGAAATTGGCTGCACTATTGCATCAGTCCTTTTGTGTGGTACCTTGAGCATTAACTTTCAAAACAAAGTAAATTTTGTTTCCTATTGGTAATAGCTGGCAGCTATTTCACATCTGTGGCATGTTCGGGCATTAACTGCCCCCTGGAGTTTTGTCTTTAACCACAATGCCAATAAATGTCACATTTTTTTTGTCTTCAGCCACAGGTGCTGTGTATTCCCTCCTGGGCCAGTTTCAAGCATGGAGACCCCAAATCTCTCAATTCTAGATGATGGATTTAATTCCATCTCTGCCCCTCTTATTATGAATCACATGGGGATTATTTTGCTTTCATTTCCCTCCAGAGAATTTCTCAACAACCTTTGAGTCCAAGAACTGGTTGAATTATCCAGGGATCCCTCCTGAGAGGGAGAATTATGATGAAAGTTTCAGCTCTGCTCTTTGGCCGAATCCTCCAGGGGAGACTTTGGGCAGAGAAATATGGAGTTTTGGGACAGGCAGGGTTTGTGCTCTTGAATGTCTGTCTCTCTCCTTTCCAGGTGAAGCTGAGTGTTTCTCTGAGTTTCAATCAAGAAAGCAACTGGATCATTTTTCACCTTGTGAGAGTCCTTTGAATTCTTCTAATTTTTCTTTAGAAATAGGAAGGAGATTATTTGATTCGCCCAATGAATGATGGACCTCCTGCTTCTGCTTCTGATGCTGCTGGTGTCCCATCCAGTCTCTGGGAAGCTGACAATGAAATGCCCACTGAGTTCGGAGCACCAGGATGGAAAACAACCACAGAGCTTTTACAAGCCAGGAGACCATCTCATTGGTATAGTCACCACTGGATATGAAATATTGCATACAAAGTTGCTTTTCAACGTGGCTCCTTTTCTTCAGTTTGTTTTCCATGATTTGTAAGTCATTCAGGGTGATGTAGTTGCACTCCTTCCATTCTAACACTCTCCTTCTTTTCTGTCTTTTTTCCCCATTTGTTCCTATATTGGGAAATATGTGTAATTTCCTGAATAATTTTGATTTCCAGGGCTTCTCTCTTTTGTCTTGTTTTGTGAAATAAACTCAAATCGAAAAATAGGCCTGAAAAAAAAGCTGAAAGGGCTGCAGATTATTTTCCTCTCTCAGTTCAATCCTTAATTTATCACTTGAATAATGAATTTTATTTAAAGTAGTGGTGGAACCAGTTGTAGTTGCTGTACCTCAGCCCATTCCCATATTTGTGTAACTGATCATTGGTTTTGGATCAATGTTGGCTTAAGGCTCAGTTGGCTTCTGGGGGATTATATATTTTTTTAAAAGTATTTGTTGGTGCTGTTGATTATAATAACTTTTTTTTAACAATAGGGATGTTTATGGTCTTATACATGGCCTAATATTCATTTTCAACATTCAAGTGGTCAACAAGAATTCCCAGCTCCTGCACAATCTCACACTGGGCTACAACATCCATGATAACTATTGGAGCACTTTCCGCACTTCAGATGCCTTGCTGGACATTCTCTCCACTGGAGAAGCCAATGTCCCCAACTACGGCTGTGGAAGGAAGGAGAACCTTCTGGCCCTTTTTGATGCAGCTAACAGGGACATCTCCATCCAGATGTCAACATTAGGAGGCACCTACAAAGTCCCACAGGTTTGTGTGTGTTTTTCTCCATCTGGTAAAGTGAGGGGTGGGTGGTGGTGGATGAGCAATAAATGAATCATGTCTTCTTCATGGAATCCAAGAGCTATTTTTCTCCATATTAGAAAAGATGTCAATATTTTACCCCATTATGTTCACGTTGAGATTAATCGTAAAAGGCCTGAAGTGCAAGCAATACATTCCCTGGAGAAGACATTCTACCAACTAACTGATAAAAAAATATCCCAGGTGGTTTGGGGCCTCTATTGGCATCTTCATTTTCACACATAAATAATGTCTACAATATCCAGTCAGATTGAAGTTGGCAGTAGTAGCATTTTATCTATCTAAAAAGTGGAATAAAAAGGACTTTAGAAATTATAGGCCAAATAGACTAGCAGATATTGTGGCTGAAATGTATGCCTGGATCTTCTTAGTTAAACTTGAGAAAAATGCATTCCTTGCAGAAGAAACAGAAGGTTTTAGGTAGTGAACAGCTATATAGATTTTATAAGAAATATTGCATGTCAATAATCTAATATTGGTAACAAATTTGTTTTGAAATCTCTCATTTATATCAGCAAACCAAAACATGGTTTGCTGGCTTTCTAGATGTTAGTGCATTTGTCATAATTAACAGAGTAATATTATATAGTAAAGATTGCCCTCAAAATGGAGCTCAGCCTGTTGGCCCTGATCCAGGCTCTTTCTCCAGGTCCTTGTTTGAGAGGGAGGTTGGGGCTCAACGGAGCAATGAGAAGAAAGATTGATACTTACCAAGGAGGAAGGGAAGGATGCATATTTGAACCCTTGTTAATGAGTCTAGATATTGACAACTTACTTCAACGAATGAAGGATCCAAACACAGATCATAAATAAATATTATTTCATTCTTTGGTAAAAATTACTAAATTAGTGGACCAGAGAAATGCAGTGCACATAGTATACAGTACTTGGATTTTAGAAAGGCTTTGACAAAGTAAAGCACCATCTATTTCTTCGAAAGCTAAAAATATGTGGGATAGACAGCATCACCCCCAGATGGACTCAGCCTGTAGTCCTCAGTGGAACTACATCTACATGGAGGGAAACAAGCAGTGGGGGACCCCAAGGTTCCATTTTAGGCCCAGTCCTCTTCAACATCTTCACCAATGATTTGAATGGGGGATAGATGGGGAACTCATCAAATTTACAGATGACACTAAACTGGCAGGAATAGTCAACAGCCCAGAAGATAGGCTCAAGATCCAGATGGATCTAGATGGACTTGAACCCTAGGCCCATCTAACAAAAGGAAATTCAATGCAGAGAAAAGTAAAGTCTTACACTGAGGCTAGAAATACCAAATGTACAGGTACAGATTAGATGAAACTGGCTCAATAGTAGTAACTGTGAGAGGGATCTTGCAATCTTAGAGGACAATCTCTCAAATGTGAGCCAGCAAAGTGTGGCAGGAGCCAAAAAAAGCCACTGCAATCCTAGGCTGCATCAACAGGAGGAGAGAATCCAAATCCCGTGAAGTTTTGGTGCCGCTTTATAATGTCATGGAAAAACCACCCTTGGAATAGTGCATGGATGGAGAACCTTTTCAGCACCAAGTGCTCTTGTCAGGGACGCAATCTGGAAGAGGAGTTGCCCCGTGTACATGCCAGTGCGTACATGTGCACCAGGCAGCTCCTCTTCGAGTTTCTGGCATGAGCCCACATGAAAATCAGCTGGCTGGTGCGCATTTGCTCGCAGAAACCGGAAGACCAGCTCTTCCAGTTCCTGGCACTACTGTACACACAGAGGCCAGCTGATTGTTGCACACACATGTGCACCAGAAACCCAGAAGAGCAATGGGCAAGGCCGCGCGTGCCAGGTGACATGGCTCTGCATTCCACTCAGCCCGAGCTAAGAAGCTGAGGCAGAGGGCTCCATTTTCTCCTCCTGGGGCCTCTGTGCATCCCGTTTTTGGCTTCCCCAGCCCCCAGAAGTACTGTGCCGGCCAAAAACTTTGGTCTTACTTTGCAGCTTCAGTCCGTGGGGCTTGCGAAGGTAAGGCCTGCACTCAGCAGGTGGGTGGGGGCTGGAGGGTGGGTGGGGTGATTTGGGCGGGGCAGCCTCATGGTCCCACATGGGCCGGATTAATGGCTTCAGTGGGCTATATCTGGCCTGTGGGCCGTAGTTTGAAGACCCCTGGTATAGGATCTCCTTCTTAAGCAGAGGGTTGGACTAGAAGACCTCAAAGGTCCTTTCCAATCCTTTTATTTTGTTATAAGTTCTGTTATAGGTACATATGTTTACCATGCTAAATATCTATTGGAACATGCTGATTTACACTGTGATATTATCATACTTACACATTGGATTATATACCCTGTGAGGAAGACTTGGGTTCTTTTTTCATAATAATTATCTGGTAATTAATAAATCAAGTTCAAAAGTTATGGTCTTTGGGAAATGACATCCTAGCCATAGATGGTAAGCCAATAGAGCAAGTAAGACCTTTCCTTACCTGGGGTTGTTTTCTCTGAGACTGAATCTTGGCTCCCTCATCATCAAAGGAGCTCAGTTAGATCAAAGACATGAGTGAAAGTGGTCCTTAAAAGAAAACCTCATAGCTCTCCAGCTTCCTCAGCCCCAATTATTGAAATATATGAGGCCAAGGTTTCCACCATGTTCTTATATCAATCTGATGTTTGGGACTTCAGAGAGAAACCACCAGCAGAACCAACCCAATCACAGCCTCTGAGGAGTATCTTGGGGTGGACAAAAGGACTCCAGCTGCTGCCCCTCAGAGATGATTTGGGAATGTACACTATTTCTACTTCGTCTAAAATCAGAAAATATGGGTATTGGCAAAAAATTTAATCTATGGAAACTAACAGACTCTGAAAATTGTGGCTGTTAGAACAGACAAAACTTCAATTAAAGACCAATCTTGGATTCTACTACTGACAAATTGTACGAGGAACTGAGGTCTCCCTGTTTCTTGTACAACTGGAGAAGAAGCTAAAAATATTCCTCCACAAAGAATCTGGGCCATAGAAGCATTAAAATATGCAGCAATCCTCAAAATTATAGTAGGCCATTTATTGGAATAGAATACTGCAGTTGGCATTTGCACATGTTAATCTAATTGAAATAAATTTTAGTGGTGAGATACAGTAATTTGATTTACATTGTTTATAGTTATTTTATTTATTTATTTTTCACTTTTATAATGCAATCTTGCTAATATTCTGTCTTTAATATTTTAAACAATGTCTAATTAACCAATTATTCTAATGCCTTCATGAGATCAAGATTGGATTTATTAAAATATAATAGTTTGGACTTGATCTGACCCCAAATATAACACAGCATTCTTCATTGTGTAAGGATTTTGAATGCAGCTCAGAATCTGATAAATCCAGTGAAACTCTGAAGACAAAGCTATGGATTATCAGATTTTATTTCTGCAGAAAGCAAAAGACTGGATGACCTTTTTGTCTCCAACCTTAACAGAGCAGGCAGAGAGAGAAAAACAGGCGCACGCCAAAAACCTTTCCAAACATGTTACAGCTCACACAGCTTGCACAGAACATCATTGCTATAGAAACATAATTTGAGATCACACAGATTTCATGATTTTAGTGCTCTGAAAACCATAGACTGTAGAAGGGAAAAGAAATCCATTTTCTGGCGGACAACTCAGAGCTTTGCTGGGGAATGCTGAACACACATTTTAAGGTACAAGCAAGGCTACTTGGCAGAATCCACATTTTACTTTTCACAAGAAGTTACTTTGCTAGGCTAAGCTTGGCAATTCGCCTAGAAGTTTTATCTATGTAGTTGGCACCTTAGATTACAATGGAGCTTCTCTCAACAGCAATTTAACAAAAGATGAATTAGGTTACACTCTGTATGCTCTAATGCAGTGATGGCAAACCTTTTAGAGACTGAATGCCCAAACTGCAACCCAAAACCCACTTATTTATCTCGGAGTGCCAACACGGCAATTTAACCTGAATAATGAGGTTTTAGTTTAGAAAAACAACTCATACATAATTAACGTCTTTTCTCTGAAACCCCCCCCCACAATAACAGCGCTTTTAATGATACAAACACCTTTTTATTGAAAGGTAAACATTTGCCTTTGGCATGCTTTTGATTAATGTGACTTTTGCTATTGTATGCATGCTGATAATCTTTCTAACTTGACTCATACTTTGAGAGTTTGAGAGAAAACAAACTTTAATACAAAAATAAAATGAAAATAGAAATAAAACAAATCTATCTAATTGTTACATTTTGGCAGAAGCAGTTTGTCTCCCAGCTTCCCGGCAGACGGACAAAGATCAAAAGGAAAGAAGTTTCTGGAATGTGTGATGTAATAAGAAGCATGCGCAGTAAATCATTGCTGATAAGACCTTATGACCTGTGCAGTAATATCTCAGTTCAGTTCGGCTAGCAAACCAATTAACTCAGTGACAGAGAGCAACACATGCAGCACTCAGGTCATCTGTTAGTCCAGGAGTGTCAACCTCAATTTCAATGAGGGCCCCATTGTGGTTGACTTCGGAGGCCATGGTGGGCACGGCCAGCTCCCACTGCTGCTGTGCTCACTCTCCTTGGTTGCCCATGGTGAGTGCAGGAGGGCAAATACTCAATGATAGGATGGGAGACCACCAGGAGTGGTCAGGAGGAGAGGACAAGGGGATGGTAAAAGGCAGTAGGGCTGCTGGTGATCAAGTGCTAAGGCAGAATTTACCTCACACCCTTACTCTCTCTCCTTATAATCTCCTTACTTCCCTTCTTTTTCCTTCCCTCTTCATTCTTTCTTCCACTCTTTCCTTCTTTTTGCTTCTTTGCTCTCTTCCCCTCTTTCATTATTTTTCTTGGTCTTTCCTGTCCCTTCTTGGATGCCCTAATTCAAAAGGGGAAACATTCCTTGCCTTGTGATCAAATGCAACTTTTGCTAGTAGTTTGTAGCCACTGAAAAGACTGAGAACAAACCAGGCTCAGTTTATTCCATGCTTGCATTCCATGGGGACAGACTACAGGACAGCAAAACTGTCAAAATGATGGCTCTGGTAGTTGATCAGAGCTCCTCTGTTTTTTATGTGCAACAGCTTTAGCATTTAAGAGCAGAGCTAAGTTATTTGCTTTACTATGAATACACAATGATCCTTAAAAGATCTCTTATGTAGGGACTGGAAATATAGCAAAGGAGACTATTTCCCCAATTGCTTTGTCCTTTTTTCCCCACTGGAGACAGCTGTTTGCAACCCACAAGGAGGGGATGCTTTCCTAAGAGCTCAGAATTCAAGGATACCAATGTGCCCATGACCACCACCAGATGGATTCGTAACTGGCTGACCAACCGCCCTCAACGTGTAGTCCTCAATGGAACTGCATCTACATGGAGGGAGGTATGCAGTGGAGTACCCCAAGGCTATGTTTTGGGTCCAGTACTCTTCAACATCTTATCAATGATTTGGATGAGGGAATAAATGGGGAACTCATTAAATTTGCAGATGACACCAAGCTGGCAGGAATAGCCAACTCTCCAGAAGATAGGCTAAAGATACAGAAGGATCTTGACAAACTTGAACATTGGGCACTATCTAATAAAATGAAATTCAATGGTGAAAAGAGTAAGGTTCTACATTTAGGCAACAAAAACGAAATGCACAGGTACAGTATAGTTGGTACCTTGCTCAACAGAAGTAACTGTGAAAGGGATCTTGGAGTCCTAGTGGACAACCATTTAAATATGAGGCAGCCGTGTGCAGCAGCTGCCAAAAAAGCCAACACAGTTCTAGGCTGCATCAACAGAGGTATAGAATCAAGATCACGTGAAGTGTTAATACCACTTTATAATGCCTTGGTAAGGCCACACATGGAATACTGCATTCAGTTTTGGTCACCACGATGTAGAAAAAATGTGGAGACTCTAGAAAGAGTGCAGAGAAGAGCAACAAAGATAATTAGGGGACTGGAGACTAAAACATATGAAGAACGGTTATATTAACTGGGTATGTCTAGTTTAATAGAAAGAAGGACTAGGGGAGACATGATAGCAGTGTTCCAATATCTCAGGGGTTGCCACAAAGAAGAGGGAGTCAAACTATTTTCCAAGGCACCTGAGGGTAGAACAAGAAGCAATGGGTGGAAACTAATCAAGGAGAGAAGCAACTTAGAACTGAGGAGAAACTTCCTGACAGTTAGAACAATTAATCAGTGGAACAGAATTTGCCTCCCGAAGTTGTGAATGCCCCAACACTGGAAGTCTTTAAGAAGATGTTGGATCGCTATTTGTCTGAAACGGTATAGGGTTTCCTGCCTACGCAGGGGGTTAGACTAGAAGACCTCCAAGGTCCCTTCCAACTCTGCTATTGTATTGTATCTCAGGGTGGGGTCCTAGTGATAGAACAGACCCTCAAGGCCTCCCCAACCCACTAAGATACCTCCTGCTTCTACCTCCCTTCCTGCAACAAGGACTCACTTACTTTCCAAACCTCTGTCTCCTCTCTTGTTTCTCCGCTTCTTTGCCTTTGAAGAAGGGAGAGGAGAGTTGGCTGGGAAATGCTTTTTGTGCTGAGAATGGACACTCCTGGGTACTATAATATTGTGCAGATTCAGGCACCCGTCTTCTTTTGCAGAGTCAGGGATCCAGAAACTTTCATTCTCGGTGGGTGGGTGGGTGGGGAAAGTGTTTACCTGCAGGTCTCCTGCTCCTCCCCTTCCCCCAACTACTTTCCACTTAGCCACTTAATGAGGCTTCTTTGTCTCAAGGAGCAGCAAATGGGGCCAGACAGAGACAGGCAATCTGTTACATTCGGGCACGAGAGAACAGACTCCAGACGATAGTGACAACAACAGCTCTTTATTTAGTAGTAGTAGTGATCCAGCTTGGCTTGGGGTCTAATAGCTCCCCTTTTATAGGGATCTGGTACACCTCCCGTCCAATCAGAACAACCTCTTGTTCCCGCCCTAGTGGTGGACCTGAGTGGAGACTTACAGCGGTATATGCTAATATCTAACACCCCTCCCCTCTTAGATGGAGTGTTCCGGTTTGTGACAAAGTCCTGTAAGTATGCCGGTTTCTGCCTTACTCAGGTGGACCGTCGGATTTCGGGTTGAGTTGGAACGGGCGTGAGATCGGCGTGTTCCTCCTGTTCCATTTCGCTGGCAGGGGATGGTAGGTTCCCGTCACTCGGAGGCTGTTCCGCTCTATCGTTGATCTCAGGTTCCACCCCAGGCTCCATGGTGCTGTAGTCCTCTGTGCTCGGATATTCGGGTTGTTGCATTGGCTGATTTTCCGACGGAATGAAGTCTTTGTTCGCTGATCGTATCCTCGTCGCCAATGTTACATTCGGGCACGAGAGAACAGACTCCAGACGATAGTGACAACAACAGCTCTTTATTTAGTAGTAGTAGTGATCCAGCTTGGCTTGGGGTCTAATAGCTACCCTTTTATAGGGATCGGGTACACCCCCCGTCCAATCAGAACAACCCCTTGTTCCCGCCCTAGTGGGGGACCTGAGTGGAGACTTACAGCGGTATATGCTAATATCTAACACAATCCAAGTGTGTTTGGCAGAGAAAGCATACTTCAGCCAAGGCACCCAAACTGCTGCCAATGGTGTGGGTGACAGCTGAGCATGCAAATAGGGTCAGACAGAGACAAGGAGGGTAAGAGAGTAATGTGTGTGTGTGTGTGTGTGTGTGTGCCAGAGAAAGCGTGCTTCAGCCAGGGCACCCAAACTGGTGTGGCCGACACCTGAGTAGGGAGGCAGAGGGTGTGTGTACTTTCATCCCCATTCAAGCAAAGCCTCTTATTTCCTCCCCAGCACAGTTGGGGCATGCAGGCTGCTGCCACCTAAGCACCCTGATTGCCCCCTCCCCAGCGAGCCAGCCAGCCACACCTGACCTGCTCCCTGCCGGCTCCTGCAAAGCCTCGCCATTCTCCTCCTCCTCTTCTTCTTCGTGTCGTCCTCCTCCTCCGCCCAAGTGGCAGTGGGCTCCACAGGACAGGTTTTCATTTCTGCCCTGGGGCAGAAAACTCTGGTGGGCTGGAAGTGAGTGTGAATGGCCTGGCTCTCCAGTACTTCCTGGGTCAGTTGGAGGCTTCCTTCAGCCTTCAAACAGTTGCAGGGCTTGTTTGGGGTTTTTTGCTTCCAGGTTGGTGCAAGAAGCTTTCCAGGGCTAAAATGGGGGGGGGGGAACCCTGTGCTTTCTGCACTCCATTTTGGCCCTGGAAACCCTCCTGCACCACCCTGGAAGCAAAAAATAAAAAATAAAACCCCTGCAACTGTTTGAAGGCTCAAGGAAGCCTCCAACTGAGCAAGAAAGCACTGGAGGCCCAGACTATTCACTTCCAGCCCAGCGGAGTTTCCTGCACAATGTGAGCACGCATACACACACACACACACACACACACACACACACACACACACACACACACTGCATACTCATGCATCCCTCGCCCTGGCCCTTGGCAATTTTAAAACCCACTACTGTTAGCAACTCACATGGAGGGGATACTTTCCTAAGAGATCACAATTCGGGAATAACAGGGGGGAAAACCCTGCGCTTTCCACACCCCATTGTGGCCCTGGAAAGCCTCCTGCACCAACCTGGAAGCAAAAAAAAAAAACCCAAAACCCTGCAACTGTTTGAAGGCTGAAGGAAGCCTCCAATTGAGCCAGGAAGCACTGGAGGGGAGGAGGCCATTCACACTCACTTCCAGCCCACCAGAGTTTCCTGTGCAATGTGAGCCCCCACCTGCATACTCACGTGTCCCCCGCCCTCCACAAAGGCCCGAAAACCAGTTGCCCGGCAGGAGGTGCGCCTGCATGTGGATGCTAGTGGAGCTGGGCTGGGCTGGGGCGGCTGGCATACCGGGAGAGGATGCTCTGCATGCCACAGGCTCCCCATCACGGCTCTAATTCTTTCAATTCCTTTTTCAGATCAATGATGTAAGCGCTTCAGAGGCTCTGAGTGATAAAAGTCGATTCCCCTTTTTCCACCAGATGAACCCCAAAGAAGGAATCCAGTACCCAGCAATTGTCCAGCTGCTCCTCCACTTCAGATGGACCCTGATTGGCCTCTTTGCTTCAGACACAGAAAAGGGAGAGAATTTCATGAGGGTTTTCACTCCTCTGCTTGTCAGGAATGGAATTTGTGTGGTTATATCACAACTATTCTCAACAGCTGGACACACAGCAGCCCTCAGGGATTCCCTCTCTAAGTGGAGACAAGTCAACGCTTTTGTTCACTTCATAGAATTTGATTTCATTTGGGAGAGAATTCTTCCTTTCCATTTAACACTTATGCGTCTCCCAGGACCCATTGAGGGGAAAGTCTGGATCATCACAAATTTTGCAGAGTATGCAATGAACAAGCGCAGACTTCTCAAATACATCCATAGTATTTGGGGCTTTGGTTATATGACTAAAAAAAGGCCAATGGATGATGCCTTTAAACCCTATTTCTTTGTGGAAGTAAAGTTTCAAGATCATTATTTTCATTGTTCTCTTTCAAAGAATGTCTTTTCTGTCAAAGGCCGCAGAAGATGCACCCAGAAAGCCCCACTGGAGACCCAGGGGAAAAGGGACAGAGGAAGGGCCCCAAATGACAACCACCTTTACAGTCTCATGAAGACTCTGGCCCAGGCCATGAATGCCGCCTATTCCTCCAGATCGAGGAGGGGATGGAAGGAGGATGAAAAGATGTTGGGGTCTCCAAGGCTGCAGCCATGGCAGGTATGGGGGTCCCGATATGGATCCATTAATCTTAGAAAATCTGGGTGCGTCTTATACATCGAATACAGCATTTTTTGCCTCCCGAAGCCACGCCCTCTTCACCAAAATGGCCGTGCATACCCTTATGGAGGCTTTCAGAGAGCTCCTGGGGGCTGGGGAGGGCAGTAATGAGCAAAAAATGGACCCTTTATGCCCCCCCCCAACCCCCAGCAGCACTCTATAAGCCTCCATAAGGGTATGCATGCAATTGTTTTGACAAAAAACAGGCTACTTTTTGCGAAAAACAGGCCATTTTTTGCACATTCCCCCCCCTCCTGGACCCTTTGCAAGCCCCCCCCCAACGCTATTCATGACTTTTTTTTAGAAAAAAGGGGGGATGGTTTCACAAAAAGGGGCTGTTTTGGGGAGGTTTGCAGAGTGTAAAAACTTTTTCCCCCTCTTAGAAAGCTCTTTATCTGGTTGATGAGAATTCCATTGATCAAGTGCTTTGCCAGCAGAAACAAAGTCTTAGGTGCTGCAGATTGTCAGCGATTTCCTTCTCCAGCACATGGATAAATACATCTGGAAACATCTACCTATCTACCTACTCTCTCTCTCGCTCTCCCTCCCTCCCTACTGTATTTCTCTCTCTATCTCTCTTTATTTCTCTCTCTCTATCCCTTTATCTACCTACCCCCCCTCTCTCTATCCCTACCTACCTACTGTATTTCCTTATCTCTATATCTCTCTCTATTTCTCTCTCTCTCTCTATCCCCTTATCTATCTCCCTACCGCCCTAGCTAACTACTCTCTCTCTCTCCCTACCTACCTACTGTATTTCTCTCTCTTTCTCTCCCTCTACCTACCTACCTACCTACCTACCTACCTACCTACCTACCTACCTACTTTAAAAAAAAGGCCTCTTCAAAACCTTGGTGCATCTTATACTCTGTTGCATCTTATACTCCGAAAAATACAGTACAAGTTGTGGCATGACAACCTTTATAAATTAGGAGGAGACCCTGAGACCATCTAGCCCAACCTCTCCTCTTTGCAGGAATCCCAGTTCAAGCTTCTCTGACTGACGGCTGCTCAGTCTTTGCATTCAGATGATCCATGAAGAGGAGACTGAACTTCTCTGCTTTACTGGCTCAGCTCTAAAACAGCTCATCCTTTTCTCATATTTTTTCTCTCATTCAGTTAAATTCTCCTCTCTTGTAACTGCATCCACTATTTCCATGTCTGACACTCTGGAATAAGAGTGAGCAGATCTTACCCTCGTGTGTAACAGGAGTCAGTTATTGGAAGAGGGTTGTATCCAGTGGTGGGATTCAAATCTTTTTACTACTGGTTCTGTGGGCATGGCTTGTGACTGGGTGGGTGTGGTTTGGTGGTCATGTGACTGGGTGGGCATGGCTTGGTGGTCATGTGATTGGAATTTAATCTTATGTATATATGCCATATGTGTACATACATATTACAAGGTATAGTGTGTGTATAGGCACACAAAACGATACATTATCTACTTTATACACTGTATGTGTATGTACACGTACACACACACACACACACACACACACACACACACACAGAGCTCTTCTAAAACTATACACATTCAACCTCACTTATTGCATTTGGAAAAACATACCCAGAGTCCACTTTCTGCCACACATTTAACTATCACTTCTGCACATTAGAACATTACACAGGCCTTCCGGTGTTCTTCCCTAGCCTGCACATGACTGTTAGAGCCTGGAGATGCCATGGGTTGAGTAAAATGTGGCAAAGCTCACTTAACAACGCTCTTGCTTAACAACCAAAATGTTGGGCTCAATTGTCATAAGTCAAGGACTGTCTCTGCCTTCCTCTGCATGGCAGCCTTGTCCTAATAAACTCCTTCCCTTTTCTGGCAATTTTCCTCTGTTAGAGGCACCAAAATAATCCAGAGGATATAAGGTATCCAGCTGGAGCAGGGGGTTGGACTAGATGGCCTCCAAGGTCCCTTCTGACCCTACTAGAGCAGGGGTTGGACTAGATAATGACCTCCAAGATCCCTTCCAGCCCTTTCAAACATTGTTGTGCTGTTTGAAAGAGTCTTCTGAAGCCATGGTTTGTGTCCTTCCTTTCATTTTCTCTCTTTCCCTCCCTCCCTCCCTCCCTCCCTCCCTCTCTCCCTCCCTCCATGTATCTATTGACCCATCCATCCAACTATATCTCATTCACTTCCTCCTCCCTCTATTTCTTTCTTTCCCTTCCTTCCATAACTCCCTCTTTCTTTCTCTCTCTCCTTTCCTTTCTTTTCCTTTTCTTTCTTTTTCCTTTTCTTTCATCTCTCTCCTTCTCTCTCTTTCTACCCCTTCCTTTCCTCCTTCCAAAGCTAGAGATCCACCTGAAACAAAAACTTCTTTGGATGAAACCGCCCATTTTACACACACACACATGCACACACTCTTCCAACCAGCTCTGCGCCTCGCCTCATTGATGGGCCGGTGGCCGAAGTCCTTTCCAAGCGCCCGGCAGCATCCCTTGCATCCCAGGAAAGCCCGGCTGATTAACTTACTTTGATCGGTCCCTCTTCTGCACAGGCAAGCTTCTCTCTCTGGGGCAGGCAGAGAAGGGGGACTTGCAGGGTTAAGAGTGTGTGTGTGTGTGTGAGTGTGTGTGTGTGTGTGTGTGTGTTTGTGTGTGTGTGTATGTGTGTGTGAAAGAGAGAGAGAGAGAGAAAGAGCGAAAGAGGGGGGAAGAAAAAAGAAAAAGAGAGTGAGAGTGAGGAATCAGAAGCTTTTCAACCTTGTGGGCCGCCTGGGAGGAGGCTGAAATGGGGTGAGGGCCTCTCCCCTGTTCCTCTGGATCTCCCTCCCTCTTCCCCAACTTTTTCTTTCCTCCCATCCATTCTCTCCCCCTCTCCTGAGAGCAAGGCGGTGCTGCTTTTTCTGAGAGTTTTCTGGGCTCTGGAAGGGGCAGCAGGGCGGGGGGAGGGGGTTGGGTTCCCCAGAACTTCTTTGGGAGAAGCAGCATTCTGAACTCCACGTTGGTGTGTGTGGGGTGTCCACTGAGGGGCTTTTAGCCGAAGGCGCCAAAGGCCAGGGGGGAAATTGGAGTGGCTCGGGTGAGCCAGGAGGGACGATTATAAAGTCACTTCCGGTTTGATCGGAGGGTGGTTTTAAGCGCTCTGAAGGCTTCAGGGAAGCCTCCGGATGGTCCCTGAAGCCTCCGGAGGGCCTCGGGGGGGGGTCGGGGGAGGCTCTTTTTGCCCTCCCCAGGCTCCTATAAAGCCCCTGGAGCCTGGGGAGGGCGAAAAAAGCATGTAAAAATGGGGGGGGTCGCGCATTGTGCGCGTATCCGCACTGGGTGGTCGCGCGTTGCATTATGGGTGTGGCACGCCCGCACTCGACCCCCCTGCACTCCCCCCACTTGTGGCACGCGAGCCAAAAAAGGTTCGCCATCACTGTCCTAGTAGCTAAAAAGCAGATATTTTTCTACTGTGTGCTAATCATAAATATTGTTTCGGGAAACTTGGTATTTCTTTTTAAAATTTTATTTTATTCCAAAGGGTAAAATACAAGTTTTGGAAAACTTTTTAAATGAAGTTTCAAATAAGGCTCCTAAGTTGAAAGACTTTAAAGCACATCAAATTCAGTTACTTTAAGATAGTATTAATGACCATATTAATGACAACATAGAAAAATTGATGACCAATGGCAAATTGTTATCCATCACATTCAGGTTTTATGGAAAGATTAAAAAGGGTTAAACATTATTTGAGTTTCATTTTGAAGACAGTTTTTATCCACTTTCATACCACCCCTCAGGTTTCCAATCACATCACAAAAATTGTTTGTGAGTCCTTTACTGAAATCCAGTTCTATCACCAGAGTTCCCATATTCTATGTAGGAAGTGTGATGATATGTGAGAATGACTTTTGGGATGAGGGAAAGAGAGGCTGCCTAGGGAAGGATCAGAGAAGAGGGGAGAATCCTGCAGCTGAATAATGGGAGAGAAAGAAACTCAGAAAGGATCCTCGATAACTTTTCAGGCTGAGAAAAGAGTTGGTGGGAGATTTGTTCTTTCAAATTTTCAAAATTTTGTTAATGTCACATAACACATTAATTAGAATTAGCACATCTGGAGATGTTTTCCATCAGGATGACCAGGGAGAAGATTAGCCTGACAGATTTCTTCTTGATCAACCCATGCTTTCTGGGAATCTACCTGTTGTTTTCAAAAGGTTTATGGATCATCTTTTTTTCTATGTTCATTTTATTTGTCATCTGCTCTAGAATGTTTCCTATAATTGACGAACTGTGTCAATTATATTTTCTCTATATTTTGTCAGTATATGATTGGCATTTTTTCTCAAACTTTTTCAAACTAATTAAGATAATGGCAGTATTTGTATCCTATTTAACCATATTTGGAGATTAGACAATTGTAGAAGAAAGATTCAATGTGGGATAAGAAACAAAGTTTTCTGTTTTTCAAATTTCTGGATTTTCCTATTCTAGTTTCATCCATTTCTGAAGAAGAATGAATTTTGGAATATTTCTCAGACAAAACTGTATTTGGACCAAAATGGAGAGATAACAGCAGATCTGGGCATTGGCGGCTTCTTGGTTCTCCCAAAGGAGGATGCCAAGAGAAAGATGTTGGCGTATTTTCAAAGACAGAGACTTTCTATCGAACAAGATGCTCTTTCACAGCTAAAGTTGCTTAATAAGGTGGGAGAAATGTTGGTGTCCTTTCTCTGTTTTCCAAGTGGGCAAAGCCTATAGTCTCCAGGGTGGTTGGCCTCCCATGCCAGTTGGTGACATCTAATGGAAGTTCTTCCACAGATGGGACTTTGCCATGTTTTATGGAAATCTTTCAAGATCGTACTGGTCAGAAGTTTCTTTTTTCATCATATTAATTTCATAATAAAAATCTAATGGAATAAATGTTTCCTAAATCTTTTACAATAAATTTTATTCTCAGTTTTAATATGAATATATCATCATATGTACATCTTTTTTCAATTCCATCCCTCCTGACATTATTAGACTTTATTAGTAGAAAAGTACTTTATTGTAATGTTAAATGCCAAAAGCAAAAGGGAGGAACTACATGAAGAATCTTCCAGTAGTTAGTTTTACCTCCTGCATCTTCTTAGAAGTCAAATATTCATATTTACTTACATGAAGACCAGAGGCTATTTGGCTAATGTCAGTATCTATCTCTATTTTCCATGAATGTTGACTACTAACACATTTTCTTTGGCATTCCTCATTTTTCTGCTCAGTCCCTGCCTCAGTCCAACTGTGCGGAAAATTGTCATCCTGGTTTTGTCAAGAGGGCTCGAGAAGGAGAGCCAGTTTGCTGCTATGACTGCGTTCCTTGTCCGGAGGGGACCTTCTCCACTCAGGAAGGTGGGTCACACTGAGGAAAATGGGAGGCTTTGTGGAACTGGATCCATCTAAACATTTTCATGGAAGTGCAAGTTAAAAGACAGAAGCTCACCTTTTTTTTTAACCTGCACAATTTATTATCTAAAAGGAAGTAAATCAAAAAGACTTTGAAGGAGGGGCTGGGAGGAGATGGGAGGAGGGGGTGGCAGACTGGGCAAGCTTTACTAGCAACCGAGGAAACATCTCCCCTGCTGATGGATTCAGAGACCAGACATCACAGGGTTCATTCCAAATTCTCTGTCTGCCTCTTGCAGAGTTTATTCTTTTTACACAGTTTTCACAAGCAAAGCAAAGAGCATATAGCAACAACATTTTATTGGTGCATTCTCCTTGTCAATCTCTAAGAACATCCCAGCCAGGATAGAGTCTTACATATCTAGATGATGTCTGGCACTGCTAATTAGTTGAGCTCATAGGAATCTGATGTAACCAGCTACTGAGATCATGGCAGTGTGATGCGCATGTCTGTACGTAACCTTTCCTCCATTCCTACACCCTGCTCTTTAGTTTGTACATGTGCTGCTAAGTTCACCTTTCTAGGAAGATCTGAATTCTTTGAAACTTGATGAATTGTTTTAGGTCCACCTTCTGAAAGACCTTGCAATTCACTGTATATTGGATTCTCCCCTTGAGGATCACTGAGAAGGTGTCACTGGTCCATAATGTGGTGCTGTGGCTAGTTATGGGGGGAACTCATTACACAAATATTCTGCCTGTCATGTAGATCAATCAATCAGTAGAGAGATGGAAGGGACCTTGGAGGTTTTCTAGTCATATCCCCTGCTCAAGCAGGAGACCTGATACCATTTCAGACAAGTGACTGTCCAGTCTCTCCTTAAAAACCTCCAATGTTGAAGCACCCACAACTTCTGGAGGCCAGCTGTTCCACTGGTTAATTGTCCTCACTGTTAGGAAATTTCTCCTGAATTCCAGCTTACTTCCAGATGTTACAAGATACAGTAGATTTCCTCTAAATCCAGTATATTAACTGCCATGTGCCCTCCAGGTTACCGTGTATTCCACCAGCCACGGGCCCAAGGTAGGGGTGGGGGGGTAGCAATTATCATCCGGGACGATCTGGCACCGAGAGAATTCACTGTGTCGCAGACATCTGGTTGTGAGTCTCTGGGCGTAAAGTGGGGTCCAGGGAGTCAGTTGGGCCTGTTGATAGTATACCTGGCTCCCCGCCATACATCAACGGCCCTGCCCGAGCTCCTCGAGCGGATCGCGGAGATGGCGGTTGAGACCCCCAAACTACTAGTGATGGGGGATTTCAACCTGCCGTCAACGGGAAAGGCATCCGAGGTAGCCCGGGAATTCATGGCTTCCATGACAGCCATGGGTCTGACTCAAGTAATTCAGGACCCCACTCACGAGCGAGGCCACATTCTGGATCTTGTGTTTGTCTCCGACCAGTGGACGAGTGATCTGGGAAGAGGGCATTTAGTCATCACGCCCCTGTCATGGTCAGATCACTCACTTCTCCAGCTTGACTTCCCTGGCGCTACTCCCCACCGCGGGGAGGCGGAACCAGATTATCCCAGATGGTTCCGCCCCAAGCGCCTGATGGAACCGGATAGGTTCCAGGCTGAGCTTGGGCCATTTCCTGCTGACCTGTCCCGCTCCCGGGCTGAGGACCTGGTAGCCGCATGGAATAGTGCGGCTGCCGGTGCCTTGGACCGGGTGGCGCCTTTGCGGCCTCTCTGACGGCCACGATCGACCCGGGCCCCCTGGTTTAACGGGGAGCTAAGGGCGATGAAACGCCTTAGGAGACGCCTGGAGAGTAAGTGGAGATCCTCCCGCTCCGAAGCTGACCGAACACAGGTAAGAGCCTACATAAGGACCTACCTTGTGGCAATAAGAGTGGCCAAACGTCAGTATTGTGCCACTCTTATAGCGTCCGCAGAGAACCGCCCTGCTGCCCTGTTTCGGGTGACCCGCTCCCTTCTGTCACAGGAGCAGCGGGACCCCCCATTGCAGGGCAGGGCAGAGGAATTTGGAGAGTTCCTGCAGGATAAAATCGATCATATCCGGAGAGGTTGGACCCACTCCAGTGCTCCAGTGGGGACGTCCGAGACTAGTCTTGAGAGACCATGCTGGGAGGAGTTTGACCCTGTTGTCATCAAAGATTTGGACAGGTTGCGCGGGCGACTGCGGGCCACCACATGTTTACTGGACCCGTGTCCCTCCTGGTTGGTGCTGGCCTCCTGGGAGGGCTCACGAGGCTGGCTACTGGGGCTGGTGAACGCTTCGTTGGGGGAGGGCCGGATGCCGGCCGCCCTGAAAGAGGCGGTGGTCAGGCCCCTGCTCAAGAAGCCTTCTCTGGACCCAAAGGAACTAGCAAATTATCGTCCTGTCTCCAACCTTCCTTTTTTAGCAAAGGTTGTTGAGAGTGTGGTGGCTCAGCAGTTTCCGCGTCACCTGGAGGAAGATGATTATCTAGACCCGCGCCAGTCCGGCTTCCGACTCGGTCACAGCACGGAGACGGCCTTGGTCGCGTTGGTGGATGATCTCTGGAGGGCAAAGGATGAGGGTTGTTCCTCCATCCTTGTTCTATTAGATCTCTCGGCGGCCTTCGATACCATCGACCATGGTATCCTATTGCGCCGGCTGGAGGGGTTGGGGATTGGAGGCACCGTGCTACGGTGGTTCCACTCCTACCTCTCTGGCCGGACGCAATGTGTGTTGACGGGGGAGCAGAGGTCGACCGCAAGGCCCCTCATTTGTGGGGTCCCACAGGGGTCGATTCTCTCGCCTCTCTTGTTCAACATATATATGAAGCCGCTGGGCGAGATCATCCGTGGTTTTGGGGTGAGTTACCATCTGTACGCTGATGATACTCAGTTGTACATTTCCACCCCAAACCACCCCAACGAGGCTGTCGAAGTGATGACCCGATGTCTGGAAGCCGTACGGGTCTGGATGGATGACAGCAGGCTCAGGCTCAACCCCTCCAAGACAGAGTGGCTGTGGTTCCCGGCTTCCCGATTCAATCAGCATATTCCATCGCTGACCATCGGGGATGAGCAATTAGCCCCGGTGGAAGGGGCGCGCAACTTGGGCGTCCTCCTTGACGATCGGCTGACCTTAGAAGATCACGTGGCGACCGTGGCAAGGGGGGCGTTCCTCCAGGTTCGCCTCGTGCGCCAGTTGCGGCCCCTTTTGGACCGGGAGGCCTTGCGCACAGTCACTCACGCGCTGGTGACGTCCCGCCTGGACTACTGTAACGCTCTCTACATGGGGCTCCCCTTGAGGTGCGCCCGGAGACTGCAGTTGGTCCAGAATGCAGCCGCGCGGGTTATTATGGGGAGATCGAGATTCTCCCATATAACACCTATCCTGCGCGAGCTGCACTGGCTTCCTGTGGCCTACCGGGTGCGCTTCAAGGTACTGGTTACCATCTTCAAAGCGCTCCATGGCACAGGGCCTAGTTAC
The DNA here is from genome assembly GCF_964273705.1 of Natrix helvetica. Taxonomy (NCBI): domain Eukaryota; kingdom Metazoa; phylum Chordata; class Lepidosauria; order Squamata; family Natricidae; genus Natrix; species Natrix helvetica. Next base: position 120,200,708 of record NC_138551.1, on the reverse strand, counting down.
CTGCGGGATCGCGTCCTGCCCCATACATCCCTGCGACCCACTCGCTCACACAGGGAGGGGCTACTCCGGGTGCCATCCTCTAGAGAGTGCCTGGGGACGGTGCCCAGGAGTAGGGCCTTCTCTGTGGTGGGCCCTACCCTTTGGAATGACCTCCCCCCAGACATCCGGACAACAACCGATCTTCGCTCCTTCCGTATGAAGCTGAAGACCTACCTGTTTTGTCAAGCCGGCCTGGCATAACGTTACTATCTTGCCACCCCAGGTCATTTTACAATGGGAAATTTTGTTTTTAATATTTTTGGGGTTTTAAACTTTGTAAGTATGCTTATTTATGGACTTATTTTTACCTCCTCTGCACGATTTTATGGTGCTATCTTGATTATTGCTCTGTACGTTGCCCCGAGTCCCTGTGGGGAGAGGGGGCGACTAATAAGTTCAATAAAATAAATAAATAATAAATGTTTGCCTAAAAAGATTATATGATTTGTTATTAACCTCTAATAATGTAGCTTCCTATGAGTTACATTACACATTACACCAGAAATAATTAACACCCTAGCACTTTCCTCACCTTCATATACCTAGCTACTTTTTAAAAAGATTACATCCTTCTTATGCTAGATTTAACAAAAAATTAAAGGACAGGATTTTAAAGAAAATTGATTTTTGGTTTCTCAGATGCAGAAAAATGCACCAATTGTCCAGATGATAAATATCCAAATGTGGACAGAGTCCAATGTATCCCCAAAGTTGTAACCTTCCTGTCTTATGAAGAACATCTGGGCATCATCCTGGTCTCTTTTGCCCTACTCTTGTTTCTAATCACAGGCCTTATTTTAATCATCTTCATTAAATACCGAGAAACTCCCCTTGTCAAAGCCAACAATCGGGACCTCTCCTACATCCTCCTGGTCTCCCTCCTGCTTTGCTTCTTGTCTCCTTCTCTCTTCATTGGTCAACCAAGGAAAGCCACCTGCCTTCTCCGACAAACAGTTTTCAGCATCATCTTCTCATTTGCCGTTTCTTCTCTCTTGGCCAAAACCATCACGGTGGTGCTGGCTTTCCTGGCCACAAAACCAGGAAATCGGGTGAAGAGATGGTTGGGGAAGAGCTTGGCCAACTCCATCATCCTTTCTTGTTCTGCTATCCAAATTATCATCTGCTCCATCTGGCTGGGAGTTTCTCCCACCTTCCCTGACTCTGACCTCCACTCCCAGCCTGGAGAGATCATCCTGCAATGCAACGAAGGGGCTGTTGTCATGTTCTACGTCACCCTCAGCTACATGGGCTTCCTGGCTGCCATCTGCTTCACGGTGGCTTTCCTGGCCAGGAATCTGCCTGGGGCCTTCAACGAAGCCAAGTTGATCACCTTCAGCATGCTGGTCTTCTGCAGCGTCTGGGTGACTTTTGTGCCCACCTACCTGAGCACCAAAGGGAAATACATGGTGGCTGTTCAGGTCTTCTCCATCCTGGCCTCCAGTGCTGGTCTGCTGGTCTGCATCTTCATCCCCAAGTGCTACATTATCCTTCTGAGGCCAGAGCTGAATACAAAGGAGCAGCTTACAGCCAGGATAAATGTAAAAACATGAAATATAATCCATTAGAATATTTAAAGAATTGTAAAAATTTCAGTTTGTTGCAGCAATTAAAACCAGAAAGCACACAGGTAACTGATTCAGCAGGATTCCTTAACTTCTCTTTACATATAAGAATATATACAATACCATTCAGCATACAATATGAGGAACACAGAAGCAATATTCATAGAAGGAAGTCATTGCAGCAGAGACAGATAGAGAGGCTAATATATTGTACAGAGGCTCTCATTAGAGGCCAAACAAACTCTTATATATAGTTCAGCAAGTCTCAGCCACGCCCAGACTCGAAGCTGCCTCTTATGACCCCACACAAACAAATGCTGTGTTTCAGCTATCCTAAGAGTCCCCATTGTCTGATCTATTCCAGTCTATGAATATTTATACTCTGAGAGTATGCAGGAGTCAAAAAGAAAAATATTTGTATTTGTTTTCAAATGGGAAATGGTTGAATGACTGGACTTATTGCATCCCCCTATTCATCCCAATAAATCCAGCTAAAGAGAACTCTGTGAAAGTTATTCAGGCATTTAATATTCAGCAACTCCCAAGAACCAGGAAGTTTATGAAAAATAATCTGAGCAATTTTATTCCTTCTGACAGTGGCTGAAAGTATAGATGTTTGTGTGTGAGAGAGAGAGGGGGGGGGGGAGGGTGTAAGATGGAAGCTGCAGGATCCATGCTCCAAGAGTTGTAGGATAATCTTCATCAGATCCCTCCACACCAAGGGGGGGGGGGGGCGTCCCTGAAGGCTCCCTCGCTTAGAGACCCCATCAGCATCCCTTTCCCCACAGCTGCCCCTCCCTTGGGAAATAGGGTTTTCTACCAGATCCCTCACCCCCCCTCTCCTTATTGGGTGTTAAGGAACCCTCAGACATCTGATTCTTCCCCCTGATACAATTCTCCCCAGGCCATGGGGCTGCAACCTCGGGGAAGGGCGAACTGCGAAGCAAAATCCCCGAGGTTTCCCGGAGCCCGGCGCTGGTGGATCTGCCGCCCCGGAGAACCCTTTCTCCGCCGCCCTCCTCTTCGGCTCCAGCCCCCCCGGAGACCTCCAGCACTCCCGGGGTGGTTCTCCTTCTCTCGGATCCGGGCCGCCCAACTCCCTGCCCCCGTCCCTCGTGTAGCCTCTTCGGAAGGGCTTCCGCAGCCTATGAGCTCCCACAGGGCCGGGAGGGAAGAAGCGCAGAGCCGCCTGCTTAGCCCTCCGGCCCCGCAGCCAGGCTGGGAGGAAGGCGATGCAGGCACCCGCCGGCTCCGCTGCTTCCTCGCCCACTGTGCTCCCCCCTCCTGGCTTCCCAAGAGGCTCTCAGCCAGAGGGGGAGGGGGCTTCTGCGGGGCCGAGGCAGCGGGAGGGGGGTGGGGAGGGGGGCTCAGGCCGAGAGCACGAAGGCCCAGAAAGTGAAAGCAATAAAGGAAAGGAAGGAGAGAAAGGAGAGAAAAAAGAAGAGGGGCTTCCAAAGGTCTACTGAGCAAGGCAGGGGGGAGAACTGGGGCTTTTGCCAGGTATGGGCTTCCTTCTTGAGCGCAACACAAGCCAAAATGGGCCAGAAAAGAGGTGACGTCACCTGTCAACCTGCCTGTCAGCCAAGCAGCTGCGCCTGGTCTCTCCCCCCCCCCGCCCCCATGGGATCGGGCCCTTCTTGCGGGAGCTGCGGAAAGGCCCCTCCCTGGGCTGAGCTGCCTTGCCCGACCTGCCTCTTGGGGGCTCCCTCCGGAGGGAGATTCGGTCTCTTCCTTTCTCTTTGGGTCTTCGGGGCTCCTATTTCCACACGCGGGGAATCCGGGCCGTCTCTGCCGGGGTCTCCCCAGAGGAACTGAGGCACAGAATCCATTTCACTCCGATGCTTCTGTGCTGGGTGTGAAGGCCGCTCAGGTCACAATCAGAGGCGACTCCGGGGGGGTTTTCCTAACCGGGCAGAGCCAGACCTTCCGGGAAGCCTCGACCCCCTGCCTGGAGCTTCTGGGAGGGAGGGGCTGCTCACTCTCCCTGGGCTGAGTCTGCCTGAAGCGGCCTAGTGGTCCAAGAAGCAGCCAAGAAACAGAGAGATTCCGGGTTCGAATCTCACCTTTGGCGTGGAAGTCAGCTGGGGGCCTCTGGGCTAATCGCTGGTCCCAGAAGTTAACTGTCAGCCTTTGTACAGCTGCGATGAAGACACAACCCTCCACACTAAGGTGGATTAAGAAGAGCAATGAGTGGATCCCGCTGTCTTTACTTCTCTGGATCTGGATCTCCCCAAACCCGGACTGAAGGTTTCCCTCTGGGAGAGGAAGGAGGAGGACGGAAGGCGCCACCCAGGCGGGGCTTCCTTTGCCAAAATGCAGGTGATGAGCCCCACCAGACACGGACCAGCAACACACACACACACACACACACACGCACACACAACCTTCTCGTCCTTGTCCCACACTGCCCAACCCATCTGCTCTTGGGAGAGGAGCCGCAGCCCCCAATTCCATTGTCCCTTCAACCTCCCTCCCGCGGAGGACCCGGTACGCTCTATCACCAATCAACTGCCCCCCTCCTTTCTCAACCTCAATATTTGGCATCTAGGAAAGCGTGCAAGGCTGCTCCGGGGTTTACACGGTGCCTGGAGGCTGCAAAGATCTGGATGGAGAGGAACCAACCCAACCCCAACGAAAGATGCGTGTCGGCCCACCTGGGTCTGGAGAGGCGTCGTCGTCTTCCTCTTTCCCCGAGGGAGACGAAAACTCACCTTCCCCAGACGTTGCTGTCCAAAGTCGGTCTGAAGCCCGGGCGACTCTGTCGGCCACTTCCACCTTGGCAAAGGGCAGCCCTGCCTGGGTGGCCCCTTCCTCGCTCTCTGCAAAGGGGGACCTGCAGACAAGGGGGGAGGGGGAGGGGCAGCTCAAAGGGCCCAGAAGGAAACCTCCAAGCAGAGTTTGGGAAGATGAATAATAACAGGGTTCGAAGGGACCTTGGAGGTCATCTAGTCCAACCCCCCCAAGCAAGAGACCCTACACTTTTCTGACAAATGGCAGTCCAGTCTCTTTTTGAAAGCCTCCAGTGATGAAGCTCCCACAACTTCTGTTCCCTTGGTTGATTGTTCTCCCTGTCAGAAAATTTCTCCTTATTTTCAGGTTGAATCTCGCCTCCTTCAGTTTCCATCCATTATTCCTTGTGTGCAATATGAGGAGGATCTAGAGGAGTAAAAAAGGGGGGCTATGAATACTTCTCTTACTCATCCTCTGCCCTTTATTTGTAGATCGCTGTTTAATCACATAGCTTGTTTTGTTTTTTTATTAAAAGAGTTTTGTACAAACAGATTTTCCCCTTTTTCACCCCCCCGCCATACAATGTAAATCTCATACAAATGCTATACCCCCCCAACCCCCTCGCAAAAATTCACATTCAAATATTATACCAAATACTTTGCCCCCTCCCCTCCCCCCGTCTTAAAGTAAATTACTCGTAACCCCTCTCCTCCCAACAAACACAATATAAATTTCTCTTAGATTAATAATAACACATTGATCCCATTTTCTAAGCTAATTTAACATCTATAACTCTTAATATAAATTTCTCCTAGAATAACAATGTTTCGTTAATCCCATCTTCTAATTTATTCATACATATATATTGCCCCGCCCTCCACCCTAACCCTCCCCCACCTCCCACACAAACCCACCCCCCTGACTTCCGCTGTATACCACTCTAACAATTCCAAACATCCCATATACTATTTATTCTGATCATCTATCAGTCTAAACATTCTTACCTAAAGGCTACATAATAACTCCTAGTCTGGTATTTATTCTGTATATAATCAATCCATTTTGCCCATTCCTGTGTGTAATCCTCCTGTTTCTGAGCTTTTAAGAAAGCTGAAATTTTTGCCATTTCGGCGAACCCCGCCACCTTCTGAATCCATTGATCAATTGTCGGTAAAAAATCTTTTTTCCAATGTTGCGCAATCAACAACCTAGCTGCTGTGACCATATACAAGGCCAATTTTGTTTCCCCTTTGGTAAAATCCTTAGCTATACCCAATAAAAACATTTGCGGAGTGAATTGTATTCTTTTCTTAAATACATTCTGCATAACCCACCATATTTTTATCCAAAAAGCTTTAACCTTGTTACAAGTCCACCATACATGAAAAAAGGTAGCATCTAGACACCCGCATCTCCAACATTTTGGTTGAACATTTGGGTACATGCATGATAATTTTTTAGGATCTAAATACCATCTGTAAAACATTTTGTAAAAATTCTCCCTTAAATTCTGTGACTGTGTAAATTTAACATTCTGAACCCATATTTTTTCCCACGTTTCCAACATAACCACTTCACCAAAATTCTGAGCCCATTTAATCATACAATCCTTAACCAATTCACTTTCTGAGTCTCTTTCTAACAGTACATTATATATTCTCTTAACTTGTTTTGGGCCAATCTCTTTTATCTGCTTAATCAGTTCCACTTCTTTATCCATAAAACCGACCCTGCGATCTTCTTCCCATCTCTTCTGTAGCTGTATGTAATGTAACCAATTTAAAGTAATTCCTTCTTCCAACAGCTGTTCCAAAGTTTTTAACTTCCATTCACCCCCATCAGCGATAAGCACATCTTTATATAAACAACCCCCGAGTGACTTAATATTCGTAATCCCCATGGTGTCTGCAAGATCCAACCAAAGCGGTATTTTATAATCCCAATTGGGCCGGTGCTTCTTCCATATTCTCATCAAGGCACTTCGGAGAACATGGTTGTTAAACACTTTATCCACCCTGTCTTCATAAAAAAGATATGCATGCCATCCCAGAACAAGATCATGGCCTTCTATATTCAGCAATTTCATTTTTGTTTTCCCAAACCAATCTGCTACATGCGTTAGTACCGCAGCTTCATAATACAATCGAAGGTTTGGGAGTCTGAGGCCGCCTCTTTCACGTGTATCTTGCATAATCTTCATCTTTACTCTCGGTTTTTTCTCCTTCCAAGCAAATTTATTTAATGTTGTTTGCCAATTTAACAAGGTTTTATCTGATTTAAGCACCGGAATCATCTGGAATAGAAAGATAAATCTAGGTAGAATGTTCATTTTAATTGCTGAGATCCTTCCAAGCAAAGACAATTGTAACTTTTTCCACGCTTCAAGATCTTTCTGTATCTTTTGCCACAACACTTCATAGTTATTTAAGAAAAGTTTTGTATTTGATTCTGAAATTTGTATTCCTAAATATTTAACTTTAGAAACTATTTCAAAACCTGCTAAACTTACAAGTCTCTTTCTTTGAGTCTCTGTCATGTTTTTAACCATCATTTTTGTTTTGTTTTGATTTAGTCTAAACCCAGACACCATGCCATATTCTACTATGATATTTTTCATCTGGATTATTGATTTCAAAGGATGTGAAAGGATAACAACCAGATCATCGGCGAATACTCTAGTTCTGTATTCCTTTTGCCTGATAGCTATGCCATCTAAGGATTTTGAGTCCCGAATTGCGTTCAACAAGACTTCCAAAGTTAAAATAAATAACAATGGGGATAATGGGCAACCTTGTCTTGTGCCTTTTTGTATCTCGAAAGTTGTTGACAAATTTCCATTAATAATAAGTTGTGCATTTTGTTGCTGATAAATTGCTCCAATCGCCTGCCGCAATCATGGTCCCATATCCATCTTTTCCAAAGTCTTGGTTAGAAAGTTCCAATTCACTCGATCGAAGGCCTTCTCTGCATCCAAGAAAACCAGCACTGCAGAGATCTGCTTATTCTTATCAAGATAGTCAATTAAATCTATGAGTTGCCTTACATTCTCCTTCATATGTCTGCCTTCAATAAATCCTGCTTGATCATGATGAATAATCTCTTGAATAACCGGCATCAATCTGTTGGCTAGTACCTTAGCAAATATTTTATAATCTGTGTTCAGAAGAGATATCGGCCTGTAATCCTCTGGTTTCTTAGGGCCCTCTTTATCTTTAGGTATCAATGAGATAAAAGCCGCTTTCCATGAGGGAGGTATTTTACCTCCTTGTTGTATATTACAAAATAGTTGTGTAAGATATTCAATCATTTCCAGTTGTAAAGTTTTATAATACATTGCAGTCAAACCATCAGTCCCTGGAGCCTTAGCTAATTTAAATTGATTTATAACTAAAGTGATCTCATCAGCAGTTATAAGACGTTCCAAATTTGCCTTTTGAAGTGCAGAAATTTTAGCAACCCTTTTTCCTTCCAAAATATCATCTATTAACTTGTTCTGTATATTATCCTGTACATATAGCTTAGTATAATAGTCCACAAATGATTTTTTAATCAACTCTTGTTGATATACCATCTTCCCTCGATACTCAATTTTATCAATAATTCTGTCATTCATATTCCTTCTCAAAGTATATGCTAACCACCTACCAGGTTTATTAGCGTTAGCAAAGGTGTTATGTTTAGCAAATTGTAAATTAGTTGCTGTTTGTTCTGCTATAAGCATCTGAAATTGATCTTTCAACAACTTTAGCGCCATCTGGAGCGCCTGGTCATTCGGGTTTGTTATAAGCAGCTGTTCCTTGCTTTTTATTTCATCTTCCAATTCCATTCTCCTTTTCTGTCTAATTTGTTTATGTTTAAAGTTCATATATATCAGGACCCCACGCATATAAGCTTTACTTGCATCCCAAACTGTTTCAATGGGAGTACCCTTATTCATGTTAAAACTGAAAAATTCCTTCATGTGTTTTTTAAGTTCATCAACATTTTTTTCGTATCTAAATAAATTTTCATTTACTCTCCAAGACCTTCTTGGCCTCATCCCTAATTCAATTTGTAACCACACCGGACTATGATCGCTAAGTGTCCTGGCGAAAATCTTGGATTTCTTAGCTTTAGGAAGTAGATCCGGTGTTAACAAAAAGAAATCAATCCTTGAAAAGGATTGATGTCTATCTGAGTAGAAAGAAAAATCCATCTCATTTAGGTGTTGTGTCCTCCAAACATCTTTTAATTTCAAGTCGTCTTGTAAATCAAAAAAAGCCTTTGGTAATTTGGTAGTGAATTTAGTCTTTGTACTCTTATCTATCTTTGGAGAAATCACTCCATTCCAATCTCCCATTATTAGAATACTCTTAAAGTTCCAGTCTAAAATTTTTAAATGGAGCATCTTATAAAAGCTTTCTTGGCGTTGGTTAGGAGCATATATTCCTAGCACCAAAATGGGACCAAAGTCTGTATCAAATTGAATTGCTATATATCTACCAGCGTCATCCGCCTCTATAACTTTAGTTGAAAATCTTTTATTTATATATATCACCACACCATTTTTCTTTACCAAATCAGAGGCAGCATAAGATATTCCCAGTTTTGAATTCACTAAATACTTCTGGTCTTGCAGCCTAATATGAGTCTCTTGAAGGCAAACAACATCATTATTAAATTGCTTCAAATAATAAAATATTTTTTTCCTTTTTTGTGGGGAGTTCATTCCATTCACGTTCCAAGATAATAGCTTAAGCATCTTTAGATCTGATCTGGAGCGTTGAAAGCATTTGCTGAAGATCTCTCTCCACAAGACTAATCTTCGGCCCTGCTCCTCCCATGGCTCCGGTTTGCTTCTTAGCTTCTTTCTTAGCACATTGTTTTTGGAGGTCGACGCGCTTGTGAGATTCTAGCATTTGTCTAGTCGTGGATCTAGTAATACGTTGTTCGACAGGTTTAAGTATCGGCATTTCAGTGAGAGACTTAGACGGTCCTTCTTCCAAGAAGGAACTCAACAGAGATCCAGAGGGGTCCACTCCACCTACAGCACCCTGCACCTCCTTCTCTTTTTGTGTCTGCATTCTTTGTTCTTCTGTCTCTTTCTCAAACATCCTCTGCTCTAAGACATCCAAATCTACTGGTGTTGGTGTAGATGTACGTGGGGGGGGGGGGGTTGCATTTTTCTTAAGTATTCCATAATAAAAGTCTCTGGCTTTGTCTATTGTATTCAGATGGTACCTCACCCCTTCGTAACTGAATATAACACCAATTGGAACATCCCATCTATACTGTATCTCTCTCTCAATTCCACTACCAAAAATCCAAAATCCCTTCTAAGCTTTAACATCGCTGGGGGTAATTCTTTAAAAACTCCGATAGTTTTTCCATGTATTTGAAGAGATGAATAAAAAGAATTTTGCAAAATATCATTTCTAAAATTTCTCTCAGTAAAGTATATCACAACATCCCTTGGTAGTTGCCTTTGTGATGCTATACGTGAATTTACTCTGTAAATTTTGTCAATCCTTGCAGAAATCTCAGAAGAATCCTCGATCTTCAATAACGTGGCCAAAGCATCAGCACAAGCTTTTCTTAAATCCTCTCTAGGGTTTTCTCTGATACCCCTCAGTCTAACAGCGTACTCCATAGATCTGAATTGCATCATAATAATCTCCTTATCCATCCTCTGCATATTCCCCTCCATTTCAACAAATTTCAGATCTGTTTCCTTTGTTTTAGTTTCCAAATCCAAAGCCAGATGATCAACTTTACTGTCCACCTTAAGAACAACTTCTGACAGACCTGTGGCTAAAGTGTGTAGTTTTTTATCAAGCTGATCATGTTTTTAATGGTATCCTGAACCATTTCTTTAACCTCCTTAATTTCTTTGTGTAAAAAAGCATTTTCTTCCCTTATAAAGTCCTTGAAATCCTGATTATTATTGTGTTGTTTTTTAAAGTGGGAATTATTGGAAGATGAGAAAATGCAGGGGAGCGGGGCAACTGATTGGCGGAGGGCAGCATGTCCTCCGCAGGTGAGCGGTTGAAGGGGTGACCGCAGGGGAAGGCTGCGTGCGCCGTCTCCTCTCCAAAGAGGGGCAAGGGATTTGGGGCAGTGTGGGACAATGGCTTCAAGGTCGGTGTGTGTGTGGCTGGTGTGCCTTGTTCTGACTCCCCCCCCCGCAAGGGAGCGGGACAGGCAATGAAAGACGGCTGTTTGCCTCCATCTGCTATTCTAGCCCCATCGCTGCCTGGCCCTTCCCACAGGGGGCGCTCTTCCTCCCCATTGGCCCAAGGGTTCAGCTCCACCGAGCCTCCCTTTGCCCACCCCCGCAGCCTCTGCCTCTGCTGCCCCCGCCGAAGGACTCCGCAGCCCCGGAGAGGCTCCAGCTCCAGGCCGTTTGCTCTCAGAACCGGGCAGAGCTCCATTCTGCTCCGGGAATTGGCTGACCAGCCCTTCGCGATGGCCACTCAAAGAGCTCCGTCCTCACAGGAGCCTCTTCCTCCCTCCTGCCAAACTTCTCCAACTGGCTGGGTCCCTTTCCCTCCGACTGTGGCTGGGATCTCCACCGACGCTCCTCGGGATTTGGGGTTAGTGGTTGAGGTAGCCCGGCTGGCTGGGTTTTGCTCTGCTGCGTAAGGGCTGTGCAATAGGAGGACGTCCCAAAGGGGCTCCAGGCACTTGGGGGCAGCTGATGGGGAGGAAAAGAGCATGGGAGGGAAAGAGGGGGGGGAGAGAAATCAATACGTGCTCAGAAGCTTCTCATTGATTTGAGCTCTGAAGTTTTGAGTCAGTCAGGCTGAGGCTTCTTGGGTTATGTCGCTTAAACCCAGCCAGGTAGTCTAACTCAACAACCAAGGCAAAATCCCCGGGAGCTTCCATCCTCCCCGGCCAGATCCATCATCCTCGGCCAGATGGAGCTCCGCGGCAGAGTGGAAGAGAGGGGGATCCCGAGGGAGAGCCAGGCTGAGAAGAGGGAAGGAGGAAGGAAGAGCCTCCTGTGACGGGGGAGCTGAAAGGCCACCACCAAGGGCAGCTCTGTGCCTTCCCAGCATCCTTCTCGCCCTTCAGCTCCGTTGGCTGAGTCCGCAAACAGCGGGATTGGAGTCCAAAGAGCGAGGGGGGGGAACCGGAGCCTCTCCGGGGCTGCGGAGTCCTTTGGCTGAGTAGCCTAAAAACAGAGATATTCCTGGTTTGAATCCCACCTTCTGCTTGAAAGTTAGCTGGGGGCCTCTGGGCCAAGCGCTGGTCCCAAAAGTTAACTGTCAGCCTTTGTACAGCTGTGATGAAGACACGACCCTCCACACTGAGATGGGTTCAAAAGAGCAATGAGTGGATCCCGCTGTCTTTGCTTCTCTGGATCTGGATCTCCCCAAACCCGGACTGAAGTTTCCCTCTGGGAGAGGAAGGAGGGGGATGGAAGGCGCCACCCAGGCGGGGCTTCCTTTGCCAAAATGTAGGTGATGAGCCCCTCCAGCCACGGACCAGCAACACACGCGCGCGCGCGCGCACACACACACACCACTGACCTTCTCGTCCTTGCCCTGCGCTGCCCAACCCCCGCTGCTCTTGGGAGAGGAATCGCAGCCCCCGTTTCCGTGGCCCCTTCGACCTCCCACCCATGGAGGACCCGCCACGCTCTGCAGTCAATCAACTCCTCCCCCCCCCCAATTTTCTCAACCTCAATATTTAGCGTCTAGGAAAACGTGCAACGCTGCTCCCTCTGGGGCTTACAAGGTGCCTGGAGGCTGCAAAGGTCCGGATGGGGAGGAACTCACCCAACCCCAACAAAAGACGCATGTCGTCGGCCCGCCTGGATCTGGAGAGGCGTCGTCTATTACCTCTTCCCCCAGGGAGATGAACCTTTACCTTCCCCAGACGTTGCTGCCCACAGTCAGTCTGAAGCCCAGGCGACTCTGTCGGCCACTTCCATTTTGGCAATGGGCAGCCCTGCCTCGGTGGCCCCTTCTGCACAGGGGTGTGTATGCGCACAAGGCGTGGTGGGGAAGGGGCCTCCAAGGGCCCAGAAGGAAACCTTCAAGCAGGATTTGGGAAGATGAATAATAACAGAGTTGGAAGGGACCTTGGAGGTCATCTAGTCCAACCCCCAAGCAAGATGGCAGTCCAGTCTCTTCTTGAAAGCTTCCAGGGATAAAGCTCCCACAACTTCTGTTCCATTGTTTGATTATTCTCATTGTTAGATCTGGGCAACGAGAGAACAGACTGCGGACACGGAGTGACTTATCAGCTCTTTATTAATAGTAGTAGTGATCCAGCTTGCTCTGTGGTCGGAGGGTTCCCCTTTTATAGGGATCGGGTACGCCCCTCGACCAATCAGAACGATACCTGTTTCCCGCTGTAGCAGCGGACCAGAGAGGAGACTTGCCTCGATATATGCTAATATCTAACACCCCTCCCCTCCTAGACGGAACGTTGCGGTTGGTAACATAGTCTTTTAGGTATGTTGGGGTTTGCCTTACTCAGGAGGAGCGTCGCAGTTCTGGTCGGTTAGAAGTGGTTGCAGGATCGGATGCTTTTCCTGTTTCACGTTCGGGAGGTTTCGTGCCCTCGTTGCTAGGGCGTTCCGGAGTCTGCTCGGTTGCGTTGTCTGGGGTTTGCTCTGCTTCGTGCTCGATCTCTTGTTCCGACCTGGGTTCTCAGGTGTCGTAGTTCTCTATGATGGGGCTCTCGCGTGGCTGACTTTCCGTTGGCAGGAAACTCTCGTCTTCGTTTCGAAGGTCTGAGTGTGCTAGGCGACCCCGAAGTTGATCGATGTGCCTTTTCCAGTTCCGCCCATCTTCCAGCTCCAGCAGATACGATTGTGGACCCGTGATGCCAATGACCTTTGCCGGCATCCACAATGTTCCCCCTGCATAGTTGTGGGCGTATACTGAATCCCCTATGCTAAAAGACCGAATTTTGCTTGTGGAGTCTGGGGGAGCTGTGGCAGAGTAATTTGGGTGAAGACGGTCCAGGTGAGACCGTAGACGGCGGCCCATGAGTAGTTCAGCGGGGCTCCTACCCGTCGTTGCACTTGGGGTGATATGCTGAATTAAGAGGTAATGGTCAATGCGTGTTTGCCAATCACCTGGACCCATCCTAGCGAGGGCCTCTTTTGCGAATCGCACCATTCTCTCCGCCTGTCCATTTGATGCCGGATGGAATGGCGCGACGAGGGCGTGCCGAATCCCCTGTCCTGCTAGATATGTCTCAAATTGCATGGCCGTGAACTGGGGCCCATTATCGGAGACCAGGAGGTCGGGCAGGCCATGAGTGGCGAAAAGTCGCCGTAGAACCTTAATGACTGCCTCTGCCGTGGTTGAAGTCATTAAGACTACTTCTAGCCATTTCGAGTATGCATCCACAACTATAAGGAAAGTCTGACCTTGGAATGGCCCTGCGAAATCGATGTGTATTCGCGACCAGGGTGCTTTAGGTTTCTCCCATTCTGTGGCGGGCGCTTCCGGGGGTGCTGGTCTCGATTCCTGGCATGGGTCGCAAGTGGCCACCCACTCCTCTATTTCTTTGTCCATGTTTGGCCACCAAACGTAACTTCTTGCTAACGCCTTCATTCTAACAATCCCCGGATGACCCACATGTAAAGCATCTAATACATTCCTACGTAAAGCATACGGAATAACAACTTGATCCCCCCACAATAAGCAACCTTGTAACACTGAGAGTTCGTCCCGTTTTGACCAAAATACTTTGAATTCCGGGCCCACGTTTCCCTTCGGCCACCCCCTCCAAACCCAAGTTTGAACTTGCTTTATTAAATTGTCTATAGAGGAGAACCTTGCAATGTCGTATGAAGAAACCGGTCCCGAGTCCGAACAGTCAATGAGCAATACCGGTACTTCTGGAGTGGGGTCTGGCAGAATGTCGGGTAATGGGCAACGGCTGAGTGCGTCTGCGTGTCCGAGAGTGGAGCCCGGTCGATGAATTAACTTGTAGGAGTACGCAGCCAGGAAAACAGTCCACCTGGTCATGCGTGGAGAAAGGGAGACCGGAGTGGGGCGGTTTCCTGCCAAAAGTCCCAACAGCGGTTTGTGATCTGTAATCAGTTCAAAATCGCGGCCGTAGAGGTATTCGTGGAAACGTTTTACTCCAGCTACAGCAGCTAGCGCTTCCCTGTCCATTTGGCTGTAATTCCTCTCGGCCGATGAAAGAGTCCTGGAGTAGAAGGCGATGGGTGCTTCTTTTCCGTCGGGCATCCTGTGGCTGAGGACTGCTCCAACTCCGAAGGCTGATGCGTCGCAGGTCAATACCAGCGGTAGGGTCTGGCTGTATTGGACAAGCAGTGAGTCAGTGGTGAGCAGGCGCTTTACTCCGGCGAAAGCTGCAGCTTCGGATCGTCCCCATTTCCATGGTGCGTTCCTCTGGAGTAGACGGTGTAGTGGCTCAGCAACGGTCGCCTTCTGCCTCAGAAAAACGCTGTAGAAGTTAAGTAGTCCGAGGAAGGCCTGCAACTCGGTCTGATTTCGTGGTGTGGGGGCGTCCTGGATCGCCTTAATTTTCTTTGAAGTGGGGTGTATTCCCTGACCATCGATTCTATAACCCAGGAATTCTATGCTAGGCACGTTAATTTGGCATTTTTCCTTTTTGAGGCGGAGACCCTTTTCTCTGATTCTGGCCAAAACAGTTCTGACTCTTTTATTTAATTGCTCCTCGTTTGCAGCGGACACCAAGATGTCGTCAAAATAGGGGACGACTCCCGGTATCCCTTGCAAAAGTCGTTCCATGACGCTCTGGAACAATCCTGGGGCAATACTCACACCGAATTGTAGCCGGTTGCATTTGAATGCTCCTCTATGCGTCACTATAGTTTGGGCCTCCGCCGTGGCGCTATCCACTGGCAGTTGCTGGTAAGCTTGTGCCATGTCTAATTTAGCAAATACCTTTCCTGGCCCCAACGAGTGCAATAAATGCTGTACTACAGCCACAGGATATGCGCTCTGTTGTAGCGCGACATTAATTGTGCATTTATAGTCCGCGCAGATGCGGACTGATCCGTCTGGTTTGACTGGGGTCACGATGGGTGTTTCCCAGCGCGCATGATCCACCGGCTCAAGGATTCCTTGCTCCACTAACTTATCTATTTCCTTATCTATTTTTGGGCGGAGTGCAAAAGGCACTCGTCTCGGTTTAAGTCGGATTGGCGCCACTTTGGGGTCTAAATTGAATGATATTGGTTTACCCACATACTTACCAAGACCGGGACTGAACACATTCCTCGAACTCCTTAAAAATCTGCTCAGCGCTGCTGTTTTCCACGGCGTTGATTCCGGTGACTTCTAGCCCCAAGGATTCGAACCAATCCAGTCCTAGGAGGTTTTGTAACGGTGCGCTGGCGATGGTCACGGGCAGCTGGGCTACGATGTCCTTGAAACGGATCTGGAACGTGCCTTGGCCGACGATGGGGACTCGGTTCCCCTGGTAGTCTCGTAGCAGGATGTCTGGAACGCGTAGTTGGCTCTTTTTGAGGCTAGGGATAGCCTGTTTCATGGATGCCCATGAAATGATCGTCAGGGACAATCCTCTGTCAACTTCCAGCTCGCAAGGTGAGCCCTCCAAGAGGACTGTGACTTTCAGCTTTTTAGGTCGCTTGGTGTGGACCTGGCTTATTGTTGTGAGATACGTTCGCAATTCCTCTCTCTGGGTCAACTCTATCTCATCGTCTATATCCTGAAAATACTCTCGTTGAGTGTCTTGATAGAACGCTCTCTCAGCTCTTTGTGTGTATTCTCTCTGGGGATATGCTCGCTCAGCTCCTTGTGAGTAATCTCTCTGGGGATACGTTCGCTCAGCTCTTTGGGAATTTTCTCTCTGGGTAAACACTTGTGGATTTCTCTCTGGGCGCCCTTTTTGATTTCGCCAAGCCCCTGGGTTGGGCTTCTGTTGGCGGTACATGGGTGGCTGCCGTGAGGCAGGGACTTCGCTCCGGCACACTCGTGCGATGTGCCCAAGTTTGTTGCAGTGTGAACAAACAACGTTCCTGAACCTACAAGTAGACCTGGGGTGATTCCCTCCGCAGCTTGCGCAGGGCGGCAAACGGGATCCGGGTCTCCCCCCAGGCCTCAAATGACTGCTCCGCATCAGGTGACTGTCCTCGAACTCGGGATCCTCGTAGTCGGGGCTTGTGTCCTCGTAGTGAACTCTGGTTTGCCTTGGTGCTGGCTGGTTTACGCTGAAACCTCGTTGTATGGTTACCGATGATTTCTCTGCTGACTCTGACGCTCTTGCTTCGTTTAGCGCTATCTGTAGGGTTAAATTCGGGTTTGCCAACAGCTTATTTTGTAGTGAAATGTCTCTTAACCCACAGATGAGCTGCGCTAAGATATGCTCGTCCAGATCCCTGAACTCGCAGTGAGTTGCTGCTTTACGTAGGACTGCAACATATTGATTGATTGATTCTCCCGCCTTCTGGTTCCGCGTGTTGAATTCCTTTCGGCAAACATGGCGGGAAGGTTTTGGCGCGTAATGGGTCTGTAGAGCCTGTTGCAATGCCGTCCATGATACTGCCTGTATTGGAGTGGGTGCGGTGAGGTCTCTGGCCGTGTTGAAGACTTCTTTCCCGCAGTAGCCGAGGAAGATGTTTTTCTTCCGGGCGTCGGTGATCCCCGTGTATTCGTTCGCTTCGAGAAAACACTCGAAACGAATCATGAAGGCTTCCCATTCGTCGTTCGCTGGGTCGAATGGAGTGGGGGGAGTGTGCATCGCCATCTTCTTTCGTTTGAATCTGCCGCGCTGCGGTGACCTGAGATGGCTGCTGGAATTTCTGCCGAATTCCTGGGCTGGATCAAATCCGGAGATTCTGGAGGTAGCGTTCTTCGTCCTATCTGCCTCTCGATCCCACCTTCGTCGCCAATGTTAGATCTGGGCAACGAGAGAACAGACTGCGGACACGGAGTGACTTATCAGCTCTTTATTAATAGTAGTAGTGATCCAGCTTGCTCTGTGGTCGGAGGGTTCCCCTTTTATAGGGATCGGGTACGCCCCTCGACCAATCAGAAAGATACCTGTTTCCCGCTGTAGCAGCGGACCAGAGAGGAGACTTGCCTCAATATATGCTAATATCTAACACTCATTGTCAGAAACTTTCACCTCATTTCAAGGTTGAATCTCTCCTCCTTCAGTTTCCATACATTATTCCTTGTTTGGGCTTCAGGTGCTTTGGAAAATAGCTTGACCCCCTCCTCTCTGTGGCAGCCCCTCAAATATTGGAAGACTGCTCTCATGTCTCCCCTGGTCCTTCTCTTCGCTAGACTAGCCATGCCCATTTCCTGCAACCGTTCTTCCTATGTTTTAGTCAGGTTGAATCGATCAATTTCCATCCGTTATTCCTTGCCTGGAATACGAGGAGGATCCAGAGAAGAGAAGAGAAGAAAAGAAAAGAAAAGAAAAGAAAAGAAAGGGGGATTCGAATACTTCTCTTACTCGTCCCCTCGCTTCTTATTTGTTGATCTGCGCCCTGTTTACGAAGATGTTGTTTAATCACATAATCACTTTTTTTCAAAGCAGGGATTATTGGAAGATGAGAAAATCGGCAGGGGTGAGTGGGAACTGATTGGTGGCGGAAGGCGGCTCATCTCCGCGAGTGAGAGGTTGAAGGGGCGACCGCAGGGGAAGGTTGCGTCCTCCGGATCCTCTCCAAAGAGGGGCAATGGCTTCACGGTCGGGGTGTGTCTGGCTGGCGTGCCTTGTTCCAGCTACCCCTATGTGCGGGATAGGCAAGGGGAGTATACGTATATTTGTGTAAGCGGGGGAGCTGGGAGATTGAGCTGCCGAAGGAGCCTTTTGTGTCCGGGGACAGGAAGGCTAGGTGGGGGGGGGGGGAGAGGCGGCAATAGGAAGCAGCGACTGCAGAGTTCAAGGGGCCAAGCAACCACGGAGATTCTCCCGGAGCGACTGCAGTGTCTCCGGGGCTCAGCAGGGATGCCCAGGGTCTCACTCTGGAAGCCAGCCAGCATGTGTTCCCCTCCCTCTTTCGCCCAGGGGAAAGGGGGGCTTTCTGCATTTGCCCCCCCTTCTCAAAATCCCATCCCCTCCTTTCCCTTCGCTGTGCCCGACAGTCATGAAACTCTGACCGCTCCCAGGCCACTTGCCCCCTCCTCCCGCTCCGCCAATCTAGCCTCATCGCTGCCTCGCTCTTCCCACAGGGGGCGCTCTTCCTCCGTTCAAAGGGTTCAGCCCCACCGAGGCTCCCTCTGCCGCCCCCGCAGCCTCTGCTGCCCTCGCCAAAGGACTCCGCAGCCCCGGAGAGGCTCCGGTTCCAGCTCCAAGCCGTTTGTGCTCAGAGTCAAGGAGGAGAAGGGCTGCTCAGGGAATTGGCCGACCAGCCCTTCCTGATGGTCATTCAAAGAGCTCCGTGGTCAGAGGACGCCGCCTTTCTTCTCCATTTCGCCGCCCCTCTGAATCCCTTTTCCTCCAACTGCGGCTGCGTCCTCGCTCTTCCCGGGGCTGATTGAGGCTCCCGGGGATTTTGTTGGGCTAGCCTCGCTGGGTGGGTTTTGCTCTGCTGCGTAAGGGCTGCGTAATAAGAGGACGTCACAAAGAGGCTCCAGGCACTTGGGGGCAGCTGATGGGGAGGAAAAGAGCATGGGAGGGAAAGATGGGGGGGGGGGAGAGAAATCAATACGTGCCCAGAAGCTTCTCATTGTTTTGAGCTCTGAAGTTTTGAGTCGGTCAGGCGGAGGCTTCTCCAGTTAAGCCGCTTAAACCCAGCCAGGTAATCTAACTCAACAACCAAGGCAAAATCCTGGGAGCTTCCATCCTCCCCGGCCAGATCCATCATCCCCGGCCAGATGGAGTCCCGCGGCAGAGTGGAAGAGAGGGGGATCCCGAGGGAGAGCCAGGCTGAGAAGAGGGACGGGAGGAAGGAAGAGCCTCCTGTGACGGGGGAGCTGAAAGGCCACCACCAAGGGCAGCTCTGCGCCTTCCCAGCTTCCTTCTCGCCCTTCAGCTCCGCTGGCCGAGTCCGCAAACAGCGGGGTTGGGGTCCAAAGAGCGAGGGGGGAACCGGAGCCTCTCCGGGGCTGCGGAGTCCTTTGGCTGCGGGGGCGGCAGAGGGAGACTTGGTGGGGCCAATGGGAAGGAAGAGCGCCCCCTGTGGGAAGGGCGAGGCAGCGAGGCTAGACTAGCAGGGGGTGGATGAGCTCTCCTAATAGGGGGGAGTTTGGGAACTGCGGGGCAGAGCGAAGGGAAAGGAGGAGCCGGGATTTTGAGAAGGGTTGGTGGGGAAGCGAAGGGGAGGCTTTTCTTTGGGGGAAACAGGCTTCCCTGCCGGTTGGCTTTTCCGCAGTGCTCGCCCTGGTCGCCCGTCCAGAGGAGACCCTCCGCATCCCTGCTTAGCCCAGGGGATGCTCCAGGCAGCTGCGCCTCCCTGCAGCCCGGCTGGCAGGAAGCCCCTCCAGGCGCTCTGGCTCCTCTCTCGCCCGCTGCGCTCCCACCGACCCCAGAAGGGCATCCGCAAGCCAAGGCGGAGGGCAGGGGGCTCAGGCAGACCGCCTGCCGTGGTGACCTTGCCCGACCTGGGCGCGAAGGAGCGGGGGCGGCGAGGGGTGCCTGGGGAGGGTGCGGGGATCAAAGCCAGCTGCCCAAATGCAGGCAGCTGCTTCAGCAGACCCTCGAAGGAAATGCCCAGCATCGCTGCCTGATACCTCTGATGGAACTTTGCAGCAGTTCCCGGCATTTCTGGGACAATGCCAGCTCTTCACGTGTTTGAGGCCGGTTGATTTCCAGACAGACTGTGAAAAGGAGGGATTCATCATCCGTCTTTTGACCAGGCCAGCAGCTCATTGGGCGACTCCACCGCTCATGCAGGCCATCCCACCCCTGGATGGCTAGCTTCTGCACCCAGGTGCAGGCGATGTTTGGAGACCCAGTGAAAGCCCAAATGGATTTTGGGTTCAAGAATTGCTGTTGTGGATGTCAATGGGGGGAAATAAGAATGGGGGAAGCAGGAATCCCTGGCTGAGACGCGTGAAGAGAGCAAAGAAAGGGGAGGGTCCCGTCTAGGGCTGCCATGAACCCCCCTTGAGCTGCATCCCCCCCAATACCAAACGGATCCCCCTTCCCAATTTCTCCCCTTCTCTCTCTGCCAGGAATCCTCCTCCTTCAGGTGAAGCCACAAAGGACTCTTCCCGGAGACCCATGACGCTCAAGCAGGGAGAATTCCCATTGGTGCTGCCGCTGGTTCTGACCCCTCCCACCTCCAAAGTCCAAGATCAAATCTTCCTTCCCCCAATTCAGAACCATCGATTCACACTTTCAGTTCAGAGATGAAGGTTTCTGTCATAGGAAGAGGCGCTGTGCTGGATGAGAAGAGGGGAGGAGGACCCCATAGCCAGGGAAGACTTGGGAGTCACAGAAACCCCCCAATCTGAAAGCAAGCTATGGAAAGCCCTCAGATAAACCAGGAAGAGGCAGAGAGGATCCTCAGGGATCTAATCCTGCTGGATCCTCTCCCCAGCTTCCACCCACCCACCCCTTCCCAGGGGAATCCTCCGCTGGGCTCTCTCAGGAAAGGCGCCACTTTGCTTCACGGAAGAAAAATGCAATTTCCTTCCTTCAAACACATGTCTCTCCTGCTCAGAACGTCTGGACAAAGCAGCCCCTTCCGATTTCCCCCCCTCAACACCGATTTTGCCCAGAGACTGATGACGCTACAGAAAGGAGAATTCGTATTGGTCTGCTGGGGCTTCACCGGATTCTGGGAAAACCCGATTCGCTGGTTGTAGCCTGCAATTCTCTGCGCATCCCGTGTTTCTCAGGCATTGCATCGTCTGAAGGCCCGTTCTGGGCTTGGCAGTGCGTACGTGTATCTCCCCAGCCTGATGCTTCCAGCCCCAGAGGAGGAATCTGGAATGTTTGTCTCGGATTTCGGAGGTGGGAGGGCCGGACCAGAACTAGTGGCAGCACCAATGAGAATTATTTCTTCTTGAGCGTCATCGGTCTCCGGGCAGAGTCCTTTGGGGCTTCAGCTGAAGGAGAAAAGGCAGTTCTGCGGAGAGAGAGAGAGGCGGGGAAAGTGGGAGGGGGGATCTTGGCCTGAAGAACCTACTGGGGCTTCTTCTCTGCTTGGAACGCTCTGCTGCACTGGCTGAAGTAGAGGAAGACTCTACGCTTTGTGTAGAGACAGAGCCACCGGGGAACTGGACTCCTGAGCCAAAGAGGTCCATGGGATCTTGAGACAGGTCATTTTCTCATGGGGGGGACACACACACCCTCAGGAGAGGGTTGGGGGGCAGGCCGAGACAATTCAGCCGGTTGGCCGAACAGCTCATACAATTAACAACCCATTTTAGGGAACCCATGGGAATTGTCTGAATTCCACCCCTATCTGTTTCCATGTTGGGCCAAGTGATACGTCCCTCCCCCCTGCTTGTGGGCAGACCAGAGGCATTTGGGGGGTCAGCGTGGATTTTAGACTGACCTCGGTCTGATCCATCAAACCTTTTCTACCTGCTTATAATGGAATTTGCAAAGTTTAGTTTATAGTTTATAGTTTATTTAATTTATAGACCGCCCCCTCTCCCCGTAGGGACTCGGGGCGGTGTACAGACCATTCATAATCAAAACAACAGAAAATAACAAAAGACATAGAGCAGAAACAACACACACACACTGTCTGTATATAAAATCCCAAAACCAATTTAAATACTTAAAAAACAATTTTAAAACCCGTTTAAAACCCCAATATAAAATTTAAAAAGCCATCCAGGAAGGTTTGTAATAGATGTTAGATACAGTTACGATTATAATTATAATTAGGCCAGACCAGCTACTCGAAACAGGTGGGTCTTGAGTTTCTTGCGGAAGGAGCGGAGATCAGAGGTGGTTCTAATATCGGGGGGGAGGTCGTTCCAGAGGGTTGGGCCCATCACAGAGAAGGCCCTACTCCTAGGCACCGCCCGCCCGCACTGTTTAGCGGATGGTACCCGGAGGAGGCCCTCTCTGTGAGAGCGGATTTGTCGCAGGGATGTATGGGGTAGAATGCGATCCCGCAAATAACTAGGTCCCGAGCCATGGAGCGCTTTGAAGATGACGATCAACACCTTGAAACGCACCCGAAAGGCCACAGGTAGCCAGTGCAGCTCGCGCAGGAAAGGTGTTACATGGGAGTACCTAGTACTCCCCATAATAACCTGCGCGGCTGCATTCTGGACCAGCTGGAGCCTTCGGGTGCATCTCAAGGGGAGCCCCATGTAGACAGCGTTACAGTAATCAAGGCGAGAAGTCACTAGGGCATGAGTGACTGTGCAAAGGGCGTCCCGCTCCAGTAAGGGACGCCATTGGCGCATCAGGCGAACCTGGTGGAACGCCCCCCTAGCCACGGCCGTCACATGATCATCTAGCGACAGCCGGGAATCTAGGAGGACGCCCAAATTGTGTACCCTATCCACTGGGGGCAGTTGTTCCCCCCCAATGGCCAGAGATGGAACACATTGGCTAAAGCGGGGCGCCGGTAGCCACAGCCACTCCGTCTTGGAAGGGTTGAGTTTGAGTCTGTTGTCGCCCATCCAGACCTGCACGGCTTCCAGACACCGGGACATCACCTCGACGGCTTCGTTGGGGTGGTTCGGGGTAGAAATGTACAACTGAGTGTCATCTGCATACAGATGGCACTCAACCCCGAATCCTCGAATGATCTCGCCCAGCGGTTTCATGTATGTGTTGAACAGGAGAGGGGAGAGGACCGACACCTGTGGCACTCCACACGTGAGCGGCCTCAGGGTCGATCTCTGCTCTCCCGCCAACACACATTGCGTCCGACCAGAGAGGAAGGAGGAGAACCACCGCAAAACGGTGCCCCTCACCCCCATCCCCTCCAGACGACGCAATAGGATACCATGGTCGATGGTATCGAAAGCCGCTGAGAGGTCTAACAGGACTAAGATGGAGGAACAGCCCCCATCTTTCGCCCTCCAGAGATCATCCACCAACGTGACCAAAGCCGTCTCTGTGCTGTGACCCGGTCGGAAACCGGACTGGCGCGGGTCTAGATAAGTAATTTCCTCCAGGTGTCGAGGGAACTGCTGCGCCACCACACTCTCGACAACCTTCGCTAAGAAGGGAAGGTTGGAGACAGGACGATAATTGGCTAACTCAACTGGGTCTAGGGAAGGCCTCTTAAGTAGGGGCCTCACCACCGCCTCTTTCAAGGCGGTTGGCAGGAACCCCTCCTCCAGCGAGGCGTTCACCAGACCCAGGAGCCAGTCATGTGTAACCTCCCACGTTGCCAGTACAAGCCAGGAGGGGCACGGGTCCAATAAATATGTGGTGGCCCACAGTCGCCCGCGTAGCCTGTCCATATCCTCGGCAGCAACAGAGTCAAACTCCTCCCAGATAGGTACCTCAAGACTCGCCTCCGGTGTCTCCTCACGATCACTGAAGGGGACCCATTCGCTCCGGATCTGAGTGATTTTGTCCTGCAGATATTCCCCAAATTCCTCTGCCCTCCCCTGTAAAGGGGCTTCCCGCGACCTCTGTGAAAGGAGGGAGCGGGTCACCCGGAACAGGGCGGCAGGGCGGTTTTCTGCAGACACAATAAGGGTGGCATAATATCGACGTTTAGCCACCCTTAGTGCCACAAGGTAGGTCCGTAAATGGGCTCTTACCTGTGTTCGGTCAGATTCGGCATGAGAGGATCTCCACCTGCTCTCTAGGCGTCTCTTGTGGCGCTTCATCACCCTCAGCTCCTTGGAAAACCAAGGGGCCAGGGTGGTTCGCTGCCACCGGAGAGGCCGCAAGGGCGCTACCCGGTCCAAGGCCCCGGCCGCCGCACT
Source organism: Natrix helvetica (assembly GCF_964273705.1). Lineage (NCBI taxonomy): Eukaryota > Metazoa > Chordata > Lepidosauria > Squamata > Natricidae > Natrix > Natrix helvetica. The sequence goes on along the minus strand of NC_138551.1, from coordinate 120,176,608 downwards.
GTTCCATGCAGCCACCAGGTCCTCCGTCCGGGAGCGGGTCAGGGCAACAGGAGGTGGCCCAAGCTCCGTCTAAGATCCTCTGGTTCCGCCTCCCCGCGATGGGGGGTGGCGTCAGGGAAGTCCAGCCGGAGAAGCAAGTGATCTGACCATGACAGGGGAGTGATCACCTGATCCCCTATTCCCAGATCACTCTTCCATCGACCAGAGATAAAAACAAGGTCCAGCATGTGTCCTCTCTCGTGTGTGGGGCCCTGAATTATTTGGGTCAGGTCCAAGGCTGTCATGGAAGCCATGAACTCCTGAGCAACCTCGGATGATTCACCCGTCGATGGCAAGTTGAAGTCCCCCATGACTAATAGTCTAGGGGTCTCAACTGCCACCTCCGCAATCACCTCGAGGAGCTCTGGCAGGGCCGCTGAAGCATAGCGAGGAGCCAAGTATGCAATCAGCAGGCCCAACTGACTCCCTGGGCCCCATCTCACACCTAGAGTCTCACATCCGGATATCTGAGGTACCATGAATTCTCTCGGTGCCAGGACTTCCCGTATAATGACCGCTACCCCACCACCCCTACCCCGGGCACGAGGCTGATGGAATACACGGTATCCTGGTGGGCACATTTCTACGAGGGGCACACCCCCCTCGTGGCCCAACCAGGTTTCCGTGATCCCTGCAAGGTCCGGCTCCCCCTCAGAAACCAGGTCATGGATGAGGGGGGCCTTATTAACAAAGGACCTTGCGTTACATAACATCAGTCTCATGCCTCGGCTCTGTAAACCCTGACCACCTAGGATGCGGGGGTTGGTACAAACGACCGGGCGTAACCAACGCCCCCGGTCTCCCAACCGACTGCAGGATCTTCTTCTGTCCTCGCATCCACCCCTTCCTGCGACCGTTGGAATATAGGAACCATCTAAAGGAACGTTATACTGACTCCCCTCCCCCGCTCTGCTCCCTTCCTCCTCAGCCCCACCTGAGGGGGGGGTGACCTGAGTGGCAATCAGAAGCCATTCTGAAACCTCAGGCTGACTCCTGATCAACCCACAATCTCTGTGGTTGGAAAGCAGAAGACTTTCCATGGGAGCCTCTTGCCAGAAACCTGGATGTGCCCCCCCATCCCCGTTACTCCCCCTCCCCCTCTTGACCTGGATGAATAGGCGGCATTGAACGCAGGGAAAGGCTTTATGGACAAATGAAAGAGTGGGAAATTAAAGGGCCGGAATAGTGTTAGTTGTTGCTATTTTCATTCTCTGGATGAGGAAGGAAAAAATAGAGTGGGGATTTCTAAAAGGGAGATACTTAAATAATAACAAACCCAAAGTGAAACCTCAGACAGCTGTTCCGGTCGATGCTTTCTGTGAAAGGAGTTTTATCAGGAAATCAAGAAAGGAGGACATAATAGTGATGGAGAGCAGGTCAATCCCTGCATCCCATGTCATTCTGCCATTCCAAGGCTTCTCATGGAGATGATCCAACAAAACGGTTAGAGCAGGGCTCCTACAGCTCTCATCTTACCTCTTAGGATCTTACTCTCTCTCTCACATACACAAACTTTTAGTTTCTGTCAGTAGGAACAAGTGCCTCAATTATTTTTCATAAGGTGTCTGGTTCATTGGTAGTTGCTGAATATTACATTCCTCTGAATAACTTTCACAGAGTTCTCTTTAGCAAGATTTATTGGGTTGAATAGGAAGATACAAGAAGTACAGCCATTCAATCATTTCCCATTCTGAAAGAAGTAGATTTGATTTTCTTTGGCTCCTGCCTACTATCTAAGTGGAAAGAATATCTCCTTTCAAATAAAAGAAACAATAACAATTCTTCCAATATCATAATGGTGTTATATCTCATGTTTTACATTTATTTACCTTCAAATAAAAGCCAAAGGGGCGACTTGAAGCCAATCACCAGGGGACTCGAGTTCTAATCCTCCCTTAGGCATGAAAACTTCCTGGAGGACTTTGGGCCAATCACCAGGAGACTCCTGAGTTCCAGTCCCACCTTAGTTCTTATTGAATGGGGCTGTAAAAGTTGGAAATATTTTCTCAGATTAATTTGGGATACCAGAATTGGGGATTCCTAGAGTGTGAGATGTCCGAGTGTCCAATATTGTGGTGTGTGATGGAAGAAAGTGAAATTGTGCAAAAATGTCTGTTCCATGTTGAGCAAAGCCATAAGTCTCTGCCTTCTTCTGCTTGTGGGAGAACCGGAGGCCTCTGTGTGGTCCCTGTGAATCTTAGACTGACCTTCTTCTGGTCCATAAGATCTTTTCTTAACTCCTTAAAATGAAATTGCAAAGGGATCCTATTCCCAATTAGGAGCCATTCATAGACCTAAACATTGATTACCAACTGATCAGCAATCTGTGTGATAGGGAGCAGAAGAGCTTCCATGGGTGCCTCATCCTAGAAACCTCAAAGTCCCCCACCCCCTAATTCAGCCCCTTCTTGGACCTGGATGGATATTATGCAGCATTGAAGATTTGTGACCTGGTCAATGATGCGGCTGCCTTTAGACAGGATCCCTCCAACCTCCTCCTGGGGAGAGTCTCAAGGTCCCCTTTCTCTGGGCATCTTCTCCAGCCCTTCACAAACAAGACAAGCTTGGAAGAGGACCAGAGAAAATGCTTTAGGTAGAAATTGTAGAGTGGGAAATTAAAGGGTGTGAAAACCGCTATTTTAATTCTCTGGTTGATCAAAGAAAACAAATACAGTGGAAATTTTACACATTTTTTATTTACTTTGTTTTTATTATTTTGGTGTGAAGTTCATACCAAAATTAAAACAATCCCAAACTGAAATCCCAGACAGCTGTTCTGCTGAACACTTTCTGGAAAGGAGGTTTTGTCAGGAAATCAAGAAAGAATTATATATTCGATTTCCCTCCCCAGCTGACAGCCAGTCAAACATGGCATTTCACTTCATTCTGGCATTCTCAGGGAGAGGATCAGCCAACCATGCTGGTTCTTGGTTCCCACAGCTTCCTCCTGAACTCTTTTCCTGCCCTCCCTCTCTCTCTCTCTCTCTCTCCCTCCCTCCCTCCCTCCCTCTCTCTCTCTCTCTCTCTCTCTCTCTCACACACACACACACACACTTTTAGCTGTAGGAACAAGTGCCTGAATTATTTTTAAAGGTGTCAAATTCAGTAGCTGTTGCTGAATAGCAAATTCCTCTGAATGACTTTCTGCAAGGTTTATTAAGTTGAAAGGGAAGGGAGCTAGAACAATTCAATAATTTCCTATTTTGAAACATATAAATATATTCTTTGATTCCTGCATACTATCTAAGTGGAAATAATTCAGGTATTCGTTCAAATAAATGGACATTATACCATTCTTAAATATCGTCGTGTTTTTTTTCATGCTTTTACATTTGTTCTGGCTGTGAGATGCTCCTTTGTGTTCAGGTCTGGCCTCAGAAGGATAATGTAGCACTTGGGGATGAAGATGCAGCCCAGCAGACCAGCACTGGAGGCCAGGATGGAGAAGACCTGAACAGCCACCATGTATTTCCCTTTGGTGCTCAGGTAGGTGGGCACAAAAGTCACCCAGACGCTGCAGAAGACCAGCATGCTGAAGGTGATCAGCTTGGCTTCGTTGAAGGCCCCAGGCAGATTCCTGGCCAGGAAAGCCACCGTGAAGCAGATGGCAGCCAGGAAGCCCATGTAGCTGAGGGTGACGTAGAACATGACAACAGCCCCTTCGTTGCATTGCAGGATGATCTCTCCAAACTGGGAGTGGAGATCAGAGTCAGGGAAGGGGGGAGAAATTCCCAGCCAGATGGAGCAGATGATAATTTGGAGAGCAGAAGAAAACAAGATGATGGAGTTGGCCAAGCTCTTCCCCAACCATCTCTTCACTTGGTTTCCTGGTTTTGTGGCCAAGAAAGCCAGCACCACCATGATGGTTTTGACCAAGAGAGAAGAAATGGCAACTGAGAAGATGATGCTGAAAACTGTTTGTCGGAGAAGGCAGGTGGCTTTCCTTGGTTGACCAATGAAGAGAGAAGGAGACAAGAAGCAAAGCAGGAGGGAGACCAGGAGGATGTAGGAGAGGTCCCGGTTGTTGGCTTTGACAATGGGAGTTTCTCCATATTTAATGAAGATAATTAAAACAAGGTCTGTGATTAAGAACAAGAGTAGGGCAAAAGAAACCAGGATGATGCCCAGATGTTCTTCATAAGACAGGAAGGTTATAACTTTGGGGATACATTGGACTCTGTCCTCATTTGGATATTTATCATCTGGACACTTGATGCATTTTTCTGAATCTGAGAAACCAAAAAGCAATTTTCTTTAACATTCTGTCCTTTTATCTTACAGGAAATACCTTCTTTGGATAACTACTGATACCATGGACATTTTCCAAGAAGTATTTCTTAATGATTTCATTAAAAAGAGCATAAGAACGATTATATATATATATATTATATATATATATATATATATATATATATATATATATATATATATATATATATATATATATATATATATATATATATATATATATATATATATATATATATATATAATGTTGTATTTGTACTGATAAATAAATAAAGGGAGACTGATGAGAGCTAATTAGTCTCCCTTTATTTATTTATCAGTACAAATACAACACACACACACACACACACACACACACACACACACACACACACACATATATATATATATATATATATATATATATATATATATATATATATATATATATATATATATGCTGGTTTTGTTGTATTCGGGTCTTTTCCCGTGTAAGGTTGAGATTGTCTTTGCAACGTTTCGGCAGGATCTCACCTGCCATCTTCAAGCTGTGGGCTTAATATATATATATATATATATATATATATATATATATATATATATATATATATATATATATATATGTGTGTGTGTGTGTGTGTGTGTGTGTGTGTGTGTGTGTGTGTGTGTGTGTGTGTGTGTGTGTGTGTGTGTGTGTTGTATTTGTACTGATAAATAAATAAAGGGAGACTAGTATAGATCTATTTCGAGCTAATTAGCTCTCATCAGCTAGCCATACCCTTACTGGGATTTGAATAGATCTATACTAGTCTCCCTTTATTTATTTATCAGTACAAATACAACACAAATATAAAAAGGCAACATTAAAAATAAAAATATGGTTTTCTGCCTGCATCGTCTTCTGTGATGAGCCGAAGGACAGAAAGAGGGAGTAGTGACCTTCCTCCCATATTTAGGCATAACAGGGGTTGTAACACAAATACATACCTATTTCCCTGGCTCAACTGATAAGGAGGAGAGCCTGTGGCTTAGTGGCTAAGACTCCTGCCTAATATATAATACAGCCCAGGTTCAAATCCCAGTAAGGGTATGGCTAGCTGATGAGAGCTAATTAGCTCGAAATAGATCCATACTAGTCTCCCTTTATTTATTTATCAGTACAAATACAACACACACACACACACACACACGCACGCACGTACGTATGTATGTATGTATGTATTTGTGTTACAACCCCTGGTATGCCTAAATATGGGAGGAAGGTCACTACTCCCTCATTTCTGTCCTTCGGCTTATCACAGAAGACCATGCAGGCAGAAAACCATATTTTTATTTTTAATGTTGCCTTTTTATATATATAACTAGGTATTTGTAGTTGAGGGAAGTCCTAGGATGTTAATTATTTCCTGTGTAATGTGTAGAATCTTCATAGGAAGCTACATTACTAGAAATTAGTAATGAATCATATAATCTTTTTAGGCAAACATCCTGACTCCTGCCACCTGGCAGTTAATATACTGGACTAGGAGTATACCTACAGTATCTTGTTACACTTAAAAACAATCTTGAATTAAGGAAAAACTTCGTAATAGTAAGGACAATTAACCAGTGGAACAGCTGGCCTCCAGAGGTTTTGGGTTCTTCAACACTGAATGTTTTAAAGAAGAGACTGGACAGTCACTTGTCTGAAATGGTATAGGTTCTCCTGCTTGAGCAGAGGTAGAAGATCTCCAAGGTCCCTTCCAGCTCTACTCTGATTTATTGATCTACATGACTGGCAGAATATCTGTGTAATGAGTTCCCCCCATAACTATCACAGCACCACATTATGGACCAGTGACACCTTCTCAGTGATCCTCAAGGGGAGGATTCAATATAGAGTGAATTGCAAGGTCTTTCAGAAGGTGGACCTAAAACAATTCATCAAGTTTCAAAGAACCCAGGTGTTACTAGAAAGGTGAATTTAGCAGCACAAATCCAAACTAAAAAGCAGAAGAGATATTTCCTTAAATAGTAGTAAAACTTGCTCAGTCTCCACCTCCTCCTCCCAACTCTTCCCAGCCCCTTCTTCAAAGTTTTCTTGATTTACTTCCTTTTAAATAATAAATTGTGCAGGTTAAACAAAAAACTGGGAAACCTCCCATTTTCCTCAGTGTGACCCACCTTCCTGAGTGGAGAAGGTCCCCTCCGGACAAGGAACGCAGTCATAGCAGCAAACTGGCTCTCCTTCTCGAGCCCTCTTGACAAATCCAGGATGACAACTTTCCACACATCTGGACTGAGGCAGAGACTGAGCAGAAAAACAAGGAATGCCAAAGAACAGATGTTAGGACTCTCCGTCCATGGAAAATGGAGGGAGAAATGGATGGAGACAAGAAGCCTCTGGTCTTCACTGAGGTAAATATGAAATCTCTGACTCCTTCTAAACAGATGCAGGAGGTAGAACAACTGGAAAATTCTTCATTTACTTCCTCCCTTTTGATTTTGGTATTTAATATTACAGTAAAGTACTTTTCTACTTTAAACTTTATTAACGGATTGAATTAAAAAAAATTAAGTATGATGATGTATGTAAAAGATTTAGGAAACTTTTATTCCATTAGATTTTTTAATACAGAATAAAACTGATGAAGAAAGAAGCCTCTGACCAGTAAGATCTTGAAAGGTTTCCATAAAACATGTCAAAGCCCCTCCATTTGGGTCCCATTTGTTGAAGAACTTCCATTAGATGACACCAACTGGCATGGAAGGCCAACCACCCTGGAGATTATAGGCTTTGCCCACTTGAAATAGGACCTCAGGCTTTGGAAAACAGAGAAAAGACACCAAAAATTCTCTCACCTTATTGAGCAACTTTAGCTGTGAAAGAGCATTTTGTCTGATAGAAAGTCTTTGTCTTTCAAAATACGCCAGAATCTCTTTCCTGGGATGTTCGTTGGGGAGAACCAAGAAGCCATGAATGCCAACATCTGCTGTTATCTCTCCATTTTGGTCCAAGTACAGTTTAAAGTGGGAAATATTCCAAAATTCATTCTTCTCCAGAAATGGATGAAACTAGAATGGGAACATCCAGGAATTTTAAAAACAGAAAACTTTGTTTCTTATCCCACATTGAATCTTTCTTCTACAATTGTCCAATCTTCATAAGTAAATGAAAAAGTTTGAGAAAAAATTGTCAATCACATACTGACAAAATATAAAGAAAATATAATCCACACAGTTGGTCAATTATAGGGAACATTCAATAAAAGGAACAAAGAAAAAAAAGATGATCCATAAACTCTTTGAAAACAACAGGTTGATTCCCTGAAAGCATGGGTTGATCAAGAAGAAATCTTCCAGGCTAATCTTCTCCCTCGTAATCCTGATGGAAAACACCTCCTGATGTGCTAATTCTGCTTTATTGTAATGTGACTTTAACAAAAAATTTAAAATCTGAAAGAACAAATCTCACACCAACACTTTTCTCAGCCTGAAAAGTTAGGGAGGATCCTTTCTGAATTTCTTTCTCTCCCATTATGCAGCTGCAGGATTCTCCTTTCTTATCTGATCCTTCCCTAGGCAGCCTCTCTTCCCCTCATCCCAAAAGTCAGTTTCACATATCATTGTACTTCCTAAATAGATTATGGGGACTCTGGTGATAGAACTGGATTTCAGTAAAGGACCCACAAAGAATTTTGTGATGTGATTAGAAACCTGAGGGTTGATATGATAACTAATTGGATAAAAACTGTCTTCAAAATGATACTCAAATAATTTTTAACCCTTTTTAATCTTTCCTTTGAAACCTAAAGGTGATGGATATCAATTTGCCATTGGTCATCCATTTTTCTATGTTGTCATTAATATGGCATTTAATACGATGTTAGAGTAAGCTAATTTGATGTGTTTTAGAGAATATAAAGTCTTTCAAACTTTATGAAACTTTATTTTAAATTTCATTTAAAAAGTTTGATAAAATAACAATGGTTTTAAATCAACTTAAAGGCAATAATCAGAAGCAAGCAACAATTGTTGAATAGGATGGATTGGATGGATGGACTGGAATTTAATTTGCTGCTGGCATCCCTGAGGAAGGAGTCTGGTTTGAAGGCAGGCTGCTTGGAGATGGCTGGAGAGGCCATGGACCCTGAAGACTCAAAGTGGACAGAACGGATGACTGATGAAATGGATTCTTTCAAGAAGATTGAGGGAGATTGGGGAATGAACTTGTCATATTTAACTGGAAAACAAGTCTTAAGAGCCATTGTTTTTCCATTTGCAGGAGGTCCTATGACTTTGGGGAATGGAAAGCAGTTGTTGGGAAAGATTCTAATTAAAATTTTAAAGAAATGTATTATTATTAAGAATCAACCAAAGATGTTTAACCCTGGACAGATTCTGGATGGATCAGAGGTAATGATTGTGGTGGTCTGTGGTAGATAAGAAGCCCCTATAAATATTCTGTGAGTTAAATACAACAGCAGATAACACAGAAGTTTGAAGTTTTGAAATTTAACTTTATTGTTGGATTGCCTGTTAACTACGTTTTTTATATACAGCAGATAGATAACAAGTCAAGTAGTTGCAAATAGATGCATAATTTATAATGGTGGGCCTGTTTTGCAAGGGGGAGAAACTATTATAGGTGTATTGTATTCAACTGGGGTGACAATATGCATGTTTTTGTCTGTTTTTAATGCACATTTTTTTAAAAAAATGTGTTGCCTACTTTTGGTTTGTCATTGTAATAGTTTTATTTTACCTGTTTGAATAAAAAAAATTATAAGAGGAATATCAAGTTTCCAGAAACAATATTTATGATTAGCATGCAGAGAAGGGTGCATAAGTAAAAAGCAGTAGAAAAATATCTGATTTTTAGCAACTAGGACTTGACTAACAATAGAGTCTCATACAAGAACATGAATGATGGACTGGAAGAAAGATGAGGGATACCAAACTTCATATGTATGCTTGTGAAAATGATCTCAAAATCGTAGTTAACTCAAATAATGTTTAACCCTTTTTAATATTTCCATAAAACCTGAATGTGATGGATAACAATTTGCCCTTGGTCATCAATTTTTCTATGTTGTCATTAATATGGTCATTAATACTATCTTAAAGTAACCGAATTTGATGTGATTTAAAGAATATAAAGTCTTTTAACTTAGGAACCTTATTTGAAACTTCATTTAAAAAGTTTTCCAAAACTTATATTTTACCTCTTGGAATAAAATAAAATTTTATAAAGGAATATCAAGTTTCCAGAAACAAAATTTATGATTAGCACACAGTAGAAAAATATCTGCTTTTTAGCTACTAGGACTTGACTAACAATATAGTCTCATATAAGAAGATCAATGATGGACTGGAAAAAAGATGAGGGATACCAAACTTGATATGTATGCTTGTGAAAATGATCTCAAAATCGTAGTTAACTGGAAACAGAATCTGAGTCAGCCGGGAGATGTTCATGGAAAGAAGGCAAATGCAGCCATTAGAATCTCAGGAAGTGAACGTTCTGGTTTGGGGAGACCCCAACTCAAGGACCAGGTCTCCTTGCAGGCATCACACGTGGAGGAGAATTTGCACAAAATCTACGTGAACTTCAGGGAAAGACAATGAAGCCAAGGAAGCGATCAAAGGAGTTGCTCTTAGCCTTGAGGAAAGACAACGAGAAGAGCTGAAGACCAGGAGGACTCTGGGAGCCCCTTTTCCAACTGACACAATCTCTTGGTTGGAGAAGGGAGGATACAGCCAGTGGTGGGATTCAGAAGGTTCAGGCTCCCCGGTAGTAAAAATTCTGCCTGGCCATGCCCTGCCCCACCACTACTTGCCTTGCACGCCTTGCCTGGTACCCTAGAGTCATAGCTGCAGCTGCTCTTTGGCTCCCTCGCCTCAACTACGTGTCCATGCAGCCCAGCCTGTTTGCCTGTCTTTGCTGTGGCCTCCTGCTCGTCTTGGCCTGCTCCCGAATGCCCACCTCAGGCTGCTCCCGACCACTCCAGCAGTGGCCATTCTTCACCTTTTCCCTCTTTCCTTTCCTATCTCTTTTCTTTTTCCTTCCCTTCCCATTCCCTCCATTTTTCATCCTTTCCTTCTTTCCCATTTCCTTTCCTTTCCATCCCCCTCCCTTCCCTTCCTCCCTCCCTCCCTCCCTTCCTTCCTTGGGGTCTGAGGGAGTGTCAGGGGACCCCTTTCCTCCTTGACCCCCTCCCCAACATCTGCTCTGATGGCAATTATGGCTAAAAGGCCTTTGGAACCTGGGGCTGCCCCCTCCCCCTCCCCATTGCAGAAACTCCTCTTGCTGTAGAATTGGGATCTTTCAGCTCTTCTTCCCCTGCCCCCCCTCCTCCCCCCTGCACAGTCTCAGTTGCTGCTTGGAGGGGGTGAGATTTCTGGTTTTGCAGGGTTGAGAGGAAGAGGGGAAGGGTGAACAGGCCCTCCAAGGCTGCCCACCCCTTTGCGTTTCTGCAACCAAATTCTACCCCTAAACAGAGGAACCCCCCCCCCCGAATACTGCAGGGAAGATCAGTTGGGCCCATAACTGGGCAGCGTGTTGGGGGAGAGGCTGCAGCAGCTCCACGGTGACTAGAGGGAGGGAGGAAAGTTCGGCCAGGTCCAACCAGGAGGGGGGTCATTGACCAGCTCAGCCAACAGATTTCAATCGTCCCTCCTGGCTCACCCGAGCCACTCCGATTTCCCCCCTGGCCAGAGGCGCCTCCGGCTAAAAGCCCCTCAGTGGACACCCCACGCACACGCCCCCCAACGCAGAGTTCAGAATGATGCTTCTCCCAAAGAAGTTCTGGGGAACCCAACCCACTCCCCAGCTGCCCTTTCCAGAGCCCAGAAAACTCCCAAGCAAAGCAGCGTCGCCTCGTTCTCAGAAGTGGGGGAGAGAATGGATGGGAGGAAAGAAAAAGTTGGGGAAGAGGGAGGGAGATCCAGAGGAAATGGGGAGAGGCCCTCGCCCCGTTTCCGCCTCATCCCAGGTGGCCCACAACGTTGAAAAGCTTCTGATTCCTCACTCTCACTCTCTTTTTCTTTTTTCTTCCCCCCCCCTCTCTCTCTCACACACACACTCACACTCTTATCCTTGCAAGTCCCCCTTTTCTGCCTGCTCCAGAGAGAGAAGCTTGCTTGCGCAGAAGAGGCACCAATCGAAGCGCCTCCCAGTAAGTTAATCAGCCGGGCTTTCCTGGGATGCGAGTGATGCTACCGGGCGCTTGGAAAGGACTTCGGCCACCGGCCCACCACTAAAATCAAACAATGAGATGAGGCACAGAGCTGGTTGGAAGTGTGTGTGTGTGTGGGTGTGGGTGTGTAAAATGGGCGGTTTCATCCAAACGAGTTTTTGTTTCAGGTGGATCTCCTAGCTTTGGAAGGAGGAAAGGAAGGGGTAGATAGAGAGAGAAAGAGAGAGACGAAAGAAAAGAAAAAAGACAGAAAAGGAAAAGAAAGGAAAGGAGAGAGAGAAAGAAAGGGAGTTATGGAAGGAAGGGAAAGAAAGAAAGAGATGGAGGGAGGAGGAAGTGAATGAGATATAGTTGGATGGATGGGTCAATAGATACATGGAGGGAGAGAGGGAGGGAAAGAGAGAAAATGAGAGGAAGGAAGGACACAAACCATGGAAAAGGGAAGGAGTTTACTAGGACAAGGCTGCCATGCAGAGGAAGGAAGAGACAGTCCTTGACTTATGACAATTGAGCCCAACATTTTGGTTGCTAAGCAAGAGCGTTGTTAAGTGAGCTTTGCCACATTTTACTCAATCCATGACATCTCCTGGGTCTAACAGTCATGTGCAGGCTAGGGAAGAACATCTGAAGGCCTGTGTAATGTTCTAATGTGCAGAAGTGATAGTTAAATGTGTGGCAAAACGTGAACTCTGGGTGTGTTTTTCCAAACGCAATAAGTGAGGTTGAATGTGTATAGTTTTAGAAGAGCTGTGTGTGTGTATGTGTGTTTGTTTGTACATATACATACAGTGTATAAAGTATACCTTGTAATATGTATGCACACATATGGCATATATACATAGGATTAAATTGTGTATTTTGGATGTTCATTAGTAGTAAATAAATAGGCAGGGAAATTGTATCTTGTTGATGCAAGGAGAGGCCAGGCAAGGTACCCCTTGACGTGAGTGATGTCAAGTTTGCTACACCCACCCAATCACATGATCACTAAGCCATATCCACCCAGTCACATGACCACCAAGCCACACCCACCCAGTCACAAGACCACAAAGCCTTGCCTACATTACCAGTATTAAAAAGATTTAAATCTCACCACTGGATACAACCCTCTTCCAATAACTGAGTCATGTTACACACGAGTGTAAGATCAGCTCACTCTTATTCCAGAGTGTCAGACATGGAAAAAGTGAATTTAATTACAAGAGAGGAGATTTTAACTGAATGAGAGAGAAAAAATATGATAAAAGGATGAGCTGTTTTAGAGCTGAGCCATTAAAGCAGAGAAGTTCAGTCTCCTCTTCATGGATTGTCTAAATGTGGGAACAAGGTCACCATGGTATGTGTGCAGATCAGTTTTCCTGATTGGAACACATATATGGAATTTGGGACTGGAATAAATTGAGTAGTAAATGCGGGTTGAGATGGATGCCCACTGGGAGGGCCCAAATTAGAAAGCTGTGTTTGCAATGACAATAGCAATGCTTAGATCTTAACAGGAAATTTCAAACTGAGGAAGTTACTAGCTGCATAGGAAACACGTGGTAAAAGCGCTTAAGCAGGTATAGCTAAAAATAACCATATTAGGCATAACGCTGTATTTTAACCAATAATAAATTACGATGCTTTTTTTCCCATATACGCTCTTAATAAAAGCAGGCTTCAGATAACGTTCTGGGCCACTCGTGTAATCAAGAAACCTGTGTGTTGTCTTCATTATGAGCAGCCCATTATTTGCGGGGGGGCAAACCCGCAACTGGTGACCCCGACGTGATTCATCAGAATCAGTCTCGGACCGTCTGTACCTACTCGCCTGGAAGAGGCTGGCCTTTCGACCTGTCTGAAACACGACCGGTTACCCGTAAGTATAGGCGAAAGATTCTCTCATGGGCAAGTTTGTACATTTGCAAGAGTTGGGAGAATCAACTGAATCCTCCACTAAAATTGCCTCAAATGGAGGGAAATCTCTCCCTCGTTTGACAAAAAAGGAGTTAATTGGCCTTCTGTCTTAAATTTGGAAACAGTGTCCATAAAATTTCGACTTGGACAAAATTGGGGGAATATTTCCATGCGGCTCTTAGAGCCCCAGTCCAAATTTTGACTGCGTGGCGCGTAGTCATGGAATGATTCATTATAAATTTGATAATCAGGTACCTGCAGAAGCAATACCTCCCCCGTACGATTCTGCAATGGCTTGCGCTCATAGTAACTGCTTTATTACAGACAGGAAACCTCAAGAAAAGCGTTATTTTAAAAGAGAGTGTAAAAATCCAAGGAGGGGCATGTCTGTAACATCTCGCCCTCTCTTTCATCAGGGATCAAAACCCTAGTACAAAATGATTTATGTGTCTCTATTTTTTCTCCCTGTCTTCCCAGAAAAGGGAGCCTGTCGTTTAAAAAAAAAAAAAACAAATTTTTTCCTTTCCTCTCACCCCCCTCTTTTTCTCTGGTGAGAAGGCAGGAGGAGGGGGGCTGTGTTCTTTTCACCATTTTTTCCCCCTCTCCCTGTCAGCCTCAGACAGGCGGGGTAAAGGGTGATATTTGATGCCTGCAATTGCAGTTTTTAATGCAACTTTGACTTTTGGAAATTTTTGATATTCTCATAACCAATTATATTTCAGAGTATTGACTCAAATTACCTTATTTAGATTGTTTGTTTTATTTTTGAAGCTGTTTTTTTCTCTCTCTTTTATGTTTTTATAATGAGGAACTTTCTCTGAAATTGGCTTATGAAAATGCTAATAGGGATTGTCAAAAGGTTCTTCAACCTATAGCAAATTGTCTCGGGGTTACTTTAGCTGATTTCCTTCAGGCTTGTCGCATCGTGGGTACAACTGACCACAAGTTGGGGGCTCTTGCTGCTGCGTTGCAACAAAATGGCGCGTTTCCTGCTTCTTCTTCCTCTGCTTCTTCTTCATCTGCTTCTCCCCACCCTACCAGAAATTGTTTTAATTGTGGGAAACCTGCTCATTTCAAGGTTTAGTGCCGCGCCCTTGGGAGCGGTGCAAACAGGAACAATCTACAAAGAAGCTCCAAACCAAAAACTGTACCTTTCCTCTGGAACTCTATGCATCTTTGCTAGCATTTCAACAATTTTCTGATCAGCCTTTTAATCTCATTTTGGATAGTCTGTATGTCTCTCAAATTATTTCTTCTATCTATGAAGCTTATCTCTCTCCTTCTATTGAACCTACCTTGCTGTCCTTTTTCTTTCCCTACAAACTCTTATTTCAAAAAGACAACACTCCTTTCATGTTTCTCAATCAGAAGCCATCAGCCTTTTCAAAGGCATTTATGAAACAATTTGATCTCTCTTCAACAGAAGCGGCTGCAATCATTCAACAATGCCCCACATGCAGTCGTCAAGCACATTCAGTGCCTATGGGAGTAAATCCCAGGGGCACTGAATCCTGACAGATCTGGCAAATGGATGTCACCCAATATGCTTCATTTGCCCCGTGGAAATATCTACATGTTTCCATTGACACTTATTCTGGTTTCATAATGGCCACTCCGCAAAGGGGTGAGGTCACAAACATGTGAAGCATTCGTACCTTTGCAATGTTGGGACGCCTAATTGTCCAACACACACACAATTGGCTTGCCCTGCGGTTCTCATGGCTAGGGAATTGCGGAGCGAGCTAATTAGACTCACAAACATGCCCTGAATAAATCAAAAGAGGAAAAATGCCTCGGCCTCCCAGCCCTGCAAAACAAACTCAATCCTTGTTTATTTACTTTGAATCAATTGAATTTTTCAATTTCTAATTCGACCGCTTATCAGAAGCATTTTCAACAAAAAACAAGTTTGCCTCTTCATCTGGTATATTTACACCAATTACCAGACAAAACATGGTTAGGACCGATTACTTTAATTACTTGGGGGTGGGGCTAGGCTGCTGTGTTTACATCTACAGGGTCCAGCCAAAGATGTCGTGCCACCAACCCCTGACTCCTATCCCAGAGATGGCAACGGCGACTCTACACCAACCCGATCCTGTCATGCCAGTCATCCAGTGACATGGGGAGATGTGAAGAATTTAACCACCAAAGCGCACCCGAGAATTTGTGTGCTGCAATTTTTGTGTTTGATTGATAATAACTGTACTTTGGCATCAGCAGCTGTCATATCACCCAGACATTCGCTTGAACAACACATGAAACAAGACTTATGGGTACGGCTTGCATACATCATGCAAACTGATGCCTTTTGTTTGTCTGTAGTGTATATATGGAAAATTTGCTTTTTATATGTTTAATCCCAAAACCACCTCTCACGTTGGCCCAGGGTCAGGTTTATGCTTTGTATAGACAACTGCAGGGATATCCCTCTCCTGATCATAGTCCTTTTCTAGCCCTTTGTAAGAAGATGACTTTACAAACCATCACACTATGAACAAAACTTACTCAGTGACACTTTTTATCTCATTTCCTGCGGAATTGTGCATCAAACGGAATAATTCTGCCACAAGGAAGCTCTCCAGCATTACAGAACCTGCACAGAAATCCTTCCACTGCCTGGCACCTGCCCTGAGGAACCATGGTCTCCAACAATCCTGTGCAAACATGGAAGGGGATGGACCTCTCTGATGCCTTTAGTGCAGTGCTTCTCAAATAGTGGGGCGGGCCCCCCAGGGGGGGCGCGAGGCTCCGTAAAGGGGGGCTCAGCTCAAATTATTTTATATATTTTTGTTTTGCAGGTTAAAGTTTTTTTTTAATATTGTGTTCCTTTAAATCCTGTGCTCCTTTAAATCTTTTCTGCTACAGTTAATAAAGCTATTCTTTGTTGTAAATTGATCCACATTTCTTTCTTTTTTTATTCTCTTATACGTTAATAAGGATACAGTGTTATGCAGAGGTGTACTTATAACAATTTTATAGACAAATGATACTATTTACAGTCGCGCGGGGGGCGCGAAATGTTTTCTTCTTCCTAGGGGGGGCATGACAGAAAATAATTGAGAAGCACTGCTTTAGTGGATGGTGGTAAAAATTGCCTGGTTTGCAAACTGTAGTCGCTCTAGTGGGAATGATTGCTTTAGGCTGCATAATATTACCCTGTGTTTTGCCAATCTTTGTTCGTACTATCTACAATAGTTTGTCATTATTAGCTGGAAAAAAAAAAGGCAACAGCACGAGTTTATGCGTTGCTACACACTCATGGCTCCTATCAAATCCTGCCTCAGGAAGATGAGGTGTCTGCAAAAGTTCCCCTCACCTTAAACAGTGAGGATGAGAACAAGGACACCACTGAACAAGCCTCTGGCAGCATCCCCTCGCTCACTGCACCCTTCGCATTAACCAACTGAGAAGGGGACGAAGAAGAGTGTCTTTAAAAAACAAAAACAGAGGAGATGTGGGAACAAGGTCACCATGGTATGTGTGCAGATCAGTTTTCCTGATTGGAACACATATATGGAATTTGGGACTGGAATAAATTGAATAGTAAATGCGGGTTGAGATGGATGCCCACTGGGAGGGCCCAAATTAGAAAGCTGTGTTTGCAATGACAATAGCAATGCTTAGATCTTAACAGGAACTTTCAAACTGAGGAAGTTACTAGCTGCATAGGAAACACGTGGTAAAAGCGCTTAAGCAGGTATAGCTAAAAATAACCATATTAGGCATAACGCTGTATTTTAACCAATTATAAATCAGAATGCTTTTATTTCCTTATCGGCTCTTAATAAAAGCAGGCTTCAAATAACGTTCTGGGCCACTCGTGTAATCAAGAAACCTGTGTGTTGTCTTCATTATGAGCAGCCCATTATTTGCGGGGGGGCAAACCCGCATCTAAATGCAAAGACTGAGGAGCCATCAGTTAGAGAAGCTTCAACTGGGATTCCTGCAGAGAGGAGGGGTTGGGCTAGATGGTCTCAGGGTCTCCTCCTAATTTATAAAGGTTGTGATGCCACAACATGTACTGTATTTTTCGGAGTATAAGATGCACCAAGGTTTTGAAGAGGTTTTTTAAAAAAAGTAGGTAGGTAGGTAGGTAGAGGGAGAGAAAGAGAGAGAAGTACAGTAGATAGCTAGGGAGAGAGAGAGAGTAGTAAGGTAGGGAGGTAGATAAAGCAGTGACGTGCGGTGAGATTTACGGCTGATGAGGCTGTTGACGTCATCAGGAAGGCGGCGAATGGGACCACGTGTGCTGGAGCCTGAGGCTGCCTCAGCCTCAAGCACACGTGACCCTATTACCCCACCTTCCTGAGCGCGCTTCGCCGGTTTGTGTTCTGCGATCCCCAACAGCAGCTGCTTTTCTGTGCGCCTGGCGTTTAGGACATCCGGCTATCTATCTAAATGCCAGGCGCACAGAAAAGGATCGCAGAGCTCTTCGCCCCAACAGCAGCTGCTTTTCTGTGCACCTGGCGTTTAAAACATCCGGCTATCTATCTAAATGCCAGGCGCACAGAAAAGGATCGCGGAGCGCTACTCAGCGGGGTGTGGGCGAGAGGAGGAGAGAATGGCTGAATATTCTCTCCTCTCCCCGGACACCCGACTAAAACGCTTTCTTTCGCCCGTGGAAGAGCTCAGACGGGCGAAAGGAAGCGCTTTACTCAGCGGGGTGTGGGCGAGAGAAGGAGAGAATGGTTGAATATTCTCTCCTCTCCACTGACACCCCACTGACTAAAGCACTTTCTTTCCCTCGTGGCAGACCTCAGAGCTTTAGAGGCTTTTTTAAACAGGCAGTCATTCACGGTGAGCTGGGTAACCTCACTTCAGCACTCGCCTTTTCCCGTTTACATTTTTTCTTTTTCATGATTGACAGTGGTGAGGCTCTGCCTCCCCTGCCTCCCCTGACTGCACGTCACTGAGATAAAGGGATAGAGAGAGAGAGAAATAGAGAGAGAGAGAGAAATAGAGTAGGTAGGTAGGGATAGAGAGAGAGAAATAAAAAGAGATAGAGAAATACAGTAGGGAAGGAGGGAGAGAGAGAGAGTAGGTAGGTCGGTAGATGTTTGCAGGTGTATTTATCCATGTGCTGGAGAAGGAAATCGCTGACAATCTGCAGCACCTAAGACTTTGTTTCTGCTGGCAAAGCACTTGATCAATGTAATTCTTATCAACCAGTTAAACAGCTTTCCAAGAGGGGAAAAACGTTTTTACACTCTGCAAACCTCCCCAAAACAGCCTGTTTTTGTGAAAACGCCCCCCCTTTTAAAGTCATGAATAGCCTTGGGGGGGCTTGCAGAGTGCTCCTGGGGGGGGCAAAATGAGCAAAAAATGGCCTGTTTTTCGCAAAAACAAGCCCGTTTTATGTCAAAAAAATGCATGCATAGCTTTATAGAGGCTTATAGAGTGCTGCTGGGGGCTGGGGGGGCATAAATGGTCCATTTTTTGCTCCTTACTGCCCTCCCCAGCCCCCAGGAGCTCTCTGAAAGCCTCCATAAGGGTATGCACGGCCATTTTGGTGAAGGGGCGGGGCTTCGGGAGGCAAAAAATGCTGTATTCGATGTATAAGATGCACCCAGATTTTCAGCCTCTTTTCTGAGGGAAAAAGGTGAGTCATATTCCGAAAAATACGGTAACTGTTGTGCTGTTGTTGCTCTAGCCCCACCTAGTGGCCGGGGGCAGATAAGCCTCACTATAAGGTCTGAAGCCAGACTCCATTTTCTCTCAGCCTTTGGAGAAGACGGAAGCAGCCGTTGTGACTGAGACCCCTGGTCATCCGGAGACGGCCTACGTCCCTCACATGGAGCATCACTGGGGAGGTTCCAGCTGCTTCTTTGCTGGCTGTTAGTTAATGCTGCCTATCTCGTCTTTCTATATGATTTCCACTCTTTGCAACTCCTCAGTTTCACCTGCCCTCTTCTCCCAATAAAGCATCCAGATCCACACCAGGCTCCCTTTCATTGGAGGAGAACAGGGGGGCTTAGCTGCCTCTCCAGCTGCACACAGACCCACCTGCAATGGGGACGGAAGAAAGGTGGAATTCCACCAGGCTAATCAGAAACCCACAAATACAGGAATTTATTTTAAAAAGAATACAGCATTTTCCAATTAGCAGTGCTAAATATAAAAATACCATGGTATCTACTCTTTGGAACCATTAATTCCCTGAGTAATTAAATTGGCCAGATCTGTTGAGATGGTTTCCCTCCTTCTCCTCTGGATTCCTTCTCCAAAGGATTTAAGATTAATGGATCCATATCGGGACCCCCATACCTGCCATGGCTGCAGCCTTGTAGACCCCAAGATCTTTTCTCCCTCTTTCCTTCCCCTCCTCGATCTGGAGGAATATGCAGCATTCAGGGCCTGGGCCAAAGTCTTTGTGAGACTGTAAAGGTGGTAGTCATTTTGGAACCCTTTTCTGTCCCTTTTCCTCTGGGTCTCCAGTGGGGCTTTCTGGGTGCATCTTCTGCGGCCTTTGACAGAAAAGACATTCTTTGAAAGAGAACAATGAAAATAATGATCTTGAAACTTTTCTTCCACAAAGAAAAAGGGTTTAAAGGCAGAATCATTTGGCCTTCCTTTTCCCAGATAACCAAAGTTCCACATACTATGGATGTATTTGAGAAGTCTGTGATTGTTTATTTTATACGCTGCAAAATTTGTTATGATCCACACTTTCCCCTCAATGGGTCCTGGGAGATGCATAAGTGTTAAATGGAAAGGAAGAATTCTGCCCCAAATGAATTCATATTCCATGAAGTGAACAAAGACGTTGACTTGTCTCCACTTAGAGAGGGAATCCCTGAGGGCTGCTGTGTGTCCAGTTGTTGAGAACAGTTGTGATATAACCATACAAATTCCATTCCTGACAAGCATTGGAGTAAAAGTCTTCATGAAATTCTCTCCCTTTTCTGTGTCTGAAGCAAAGAGGCCAATCAGGGTCCATCTGAAATGGAGGAGCAGCTGGACAATGGCCGGGTACTGGATTCCTTCTTTGGGATTCATCTGGTGGAAAAGGGGGAATCGTCTTTTATCACTCAGAGCCTCTGAAGCTTCTACATGATTGATCTGAAAAAGGAATTGAAAGGATTAGAGCCGTGATGGGAAACCTGTGGTATGCAGAGCGCCCTCTCCTGGCACTCCAGCCGCCCCAGCCCAGCTCCACTAGCATCCACATGCAGGTGCACCTCCTGCCGGCCAGCTGGTTTTCGGGCCTATGTGGAGGGCCAGGGAGGGGGATGCGTGAGTATGCAGTGGGGGGGGGGAGCTCACATTACGCAGGAAACTCTGGTGGGCTGGAAGTGAGTGTGGATGGCCTCCCCCCCCCCAGTGCTTCCTGTCTCAGGTGGAGGCTTCCTTCAGCCTTCAAACAGTTGCAGGGTTTGGGGGGAGGGGGTTTGTTTCCAAGTTGGTGCAGGAGGCCTTCCAGGGCCAAAATGGGGCATGGAAAGCGCAGCATTTTTTCCCCTCGTTATTCCCGAATTTTGAGCTCTTAGGAAAGAATCCCCTCCTTGTGGGTTGCTAACAGTTGTGGGTTTCAAAAACTTTTAGAACCTCTTCTGTAGGTGTGGCCTGCTTTGAGGGAGTGGCTTGCCAGCCATGTGACCAGGTGGAAGTGGCTTGGCAGTTCATGTGACTGGGTGGGAGTGGCTTGGCAGTCATGTGACCGGGAGGGAGTGGCCAAGACGATGTCAGCATTGGCAGTCAAGATAGAGGTATAAATTACGCAGAAAAGAAAGAGGCATCCATACATCTGAATTTAACTTAAAAGCAGTGGCAACAACTTAAATTCATTAAATAATAATGTTTGTTACGGCTATGCACTGTTTTTGAATATATAGGAATGTAAAGCCCACAGCATCTACTTGGTACTTTTTAAAGCAGGGGCACCTTTTTCCTGGATTCATGAAATATCTACTTTAAAGAGTTGTGGGTGGCTACTATATTTACAGTCTTGTATTCTCTCCAGTACTTTGTTTGGAACAGAATCCAAAGTACCATGCAGTCCTAGCATTTGTACTAAAGCTAGGCAAGTTATTTTACAGGCCTCTGAGCACTCCTCCAGATCTGGTCAATGAAGCAGATGCTCCAAAGTACTTCCACAACTTTCCAATGCTTTCAAATCCCACCAAATGATTTAGACAGGCCTATTTCATACTTTCTTCTATATGGCAATTGTTAGATTCGGGCAACGAGAGAACAGACTCCAGACGATAGTGACAACAACAGCTCTTTATTTAGTAGTAGTAGTGATCCAGCTTAGCTTGGGGTCTAGGAGCTCCCCTTTTATAGGGATCGGGTACACCTCCGGTCCAATCAGAACAACCCCTTGTTCCTGCCCTAGTGGCAGACCTGAGTGGAGACTTACAGCGGTTTATGCTAATATCTAACACCCCTCCCCTCTTAGATGGAGTGTTCCGGTTAGTGACAAAGTCCTGTAAGTATGCCGGTTTCTGCCTTACTCGGGTGGACCGTCGAAGTTCGGGTTGAGTTGGAGCAGGTGTGAGATCGGCGTGTTCCTCTTGTTCCGATTCGCTGGCAGGAGATGGTAGGGTTCCCTCGCTCGGAGGCTGTTCCGCTCTATTGTTGATCTCAGGTTCCACCCCAGGCTCTGTGCTGCTGTAGTCCTCTGTGCTCGGATGTTCGGGTTGTTGCAGTGGCTGACCTTCCGATGGAATGAAGTCGTCATTTGCTGATCGTAGGTTGGAGTGCGTTAGTCGACCACGGAGTTGGTCTATGTGCCTCTTCCAGTTCCTCCCGTCCTCTAGTTCCAACAAGTATGATCGAGGGCCCGTGATACCAATTATCTTTGCTGGAATCCACAGCATCCCCCCTGCATAGTTGTGGGCGTATACTGAATCCCCTATGCTAAAGTTCCGAATTTTGCTTGTGGAGTCTGGGGGCGATGTGGCAGAGTAATTTGGGTGAAGCCGGTCCAGGTGAGACCGTAATCGGCGACCCATGAGGAGTTCAGCGGAGCTCCTTCCGGTCGTGGCACTAGGGGTAATATGTTGGATTAGTAGATAATGGTCGATTCGTGTTTGCCAATCACCTGGGCCCATCCTAGCGAGGGCCTCTTTTGCAGATTGCACCATTCTCTCCGCCTGTCCGTTCGATGCCGGATGGAATGGCGCGACGAGAGCATGCCGAATTCCCTGACTCGCTAAGTATGTTTCAAATTGCATGGCCGTGAATTGGGGCCCGTTATCGGAAACCAGGAGGTCGGGCAGGCCATGAGTGGCGAAAAGCCGCCGTAGTACCTTGATGACTGCCTCTGCCGTAATTGAAGTCATCAGGACTACTTCCAACCATTTAGAGTATGCGTCCACAATTATTAGGAACGTTTGCCCTTGCACTGGTCCTGCGAAGTCGATGTGTATTCACGACCAGGGTGCTTTCGGTTTGTCCCATTCCGTAGCGGGCGCTTCGGGGGGGCTGGTCTGGACTCTTGGCACGGATCACAAGTGGCTACCCATTCCTCTATCTCCTTGTCCATGTTCGGCCACCAAACGTAGCTCCTAGCTAATGCTTTCATCCTTACGATCCCTGGATGCCCAACATGTAAAGCTTCTAATACATTTCTGCGCAATGTGTAAGGTACAACAACTCGATCCCCCCACAATAAACAACCTTGTAAAACTGACAGTTCATCATGCTTAGACCAAAACAGTTTGAATTCGGGTCCCACATTCCCTTTAGGCCACCCCCTCCATACCCAAGTTTGTACTTGTCTGATTATGTTGTCCTTTGCAGAAAACCTAGCAACGTCCACAGAATAAACTGGGCCTGAGTCCAAACAGTCAATCAAAAGGACCGGTATTTCGGGAGTGGGGTCTGTTAATAGTTCTGGTAGTGGGCAACGGCTGAGTGCGTCTGCATGCCCTAATGTGGCACCCGGTCGATGTATCAGTTTGTAGGAATATGCAGCCAGGAAAACAGTCCACCTGGTCACGCGCGGGGAGAGTGAGACCGGTGTGGGGCGGTTTCCTGCCAAAAGACCCAACAATGGCTTGTGGTCTGTGATAAGTTCGAAATCACGGCCGTATAGGTACTCGTGGAAACGTTTGACACCAGCCACAGCGGCTAACGCTTCCCTGTCCATTTGGCTGTAGTTTCGTTCCGACGACGACAAAGTCCTTGAGTAGAACGCGGTGGGGGCTTCGTTTCCATTTGGCATTCTGTGGCTCAGTACTGCGCCGACGCCGAAAGGTGATGCATCACAGGTCAATACCAGTGGTAGAGTTTGGCTGTACTGGATGAGTAGAGAGTCGGTCGTGAGCAGGCGCTTGACTGCGGCGAAGGTGGTCACCTCGGAACATCCCCAGGTCCATTTCGCGTTCTTGGCTAGGAGTCGATGTAGCGGCTCAGCGACGGTAGCTTTCTGTCTTAGAAAAACGCTGTAGAAGTTAAGAAGCCCGAGGAATGCCTGCAACTCGGTCTGATTCCGTGGTGTGGGGGCGTCCTGGATCACCTTAATTTTCTTCGATGTTGGGTGTATACCCAGTCCATTGATTTTATAACCCAGGAATTCTACGCTAGGCACGTTAATTTGGCATTTTTCCTTCTTTAGGCGGAGACCCTTTTCTCTAATTCTGGCCAAAACAGTTCTGACACGTTTTAATAGTTGCTCCTCGTTTGCAGCAGACACCAAGATGTCGTCAAAATATGGGACGACTCCTGGTATGCCCTGCAAAAGCCGTTTTGACGCTTTGGAACAAACCTGGAGCGATGCTTACGCCGAATTGTAACCGGTTACATTTAAAAGCACCCCTGTGCGTCACTATAGTTTGGGTCTCTGCCGTGGCGCAGTCCACAGTCAACTGCTGATACGCTTGTGCCATGTCTGGTTTCGCAAAGATTTTTCCTGGCCCCAACGAGTGCAATAAGTGTTGGACTATGGGCACAGGATACGCGCTTTGTTGTAGGGCGACATTAATTGTGTATTTATAGTCCGCGCAGATGCGGACTGACCCATCTGGCTTAACTGGGGTCACGATTGGGGTTTCCCATCGCGCGTGATCCACCGGTTCAAGGATCCCTTGCTCTACGAGCTTATCAATTTCTTTGTCAATCTTGGGACAGAGTGCAAAGGGCACTCTTCTAGGTTTGAGTCGGATTGGCGCCACTTTTGGATCCAAATTGAATGATATTGGTTTTCCCACATACTTACCAAGGCCGGGGCTGAACACATCCTCGAACTCCTTAAAAATTTCCTCAGCGCTGCTGTTCTCCACGGCGTTGATTCCGGTGACTTCTAGCCCCAGGGCTTCGAACTAATCTAGTCCCAGGAGGCTCTGTAATGGCACGCTGGCGACGGTCACGGGCAGCTGGGCTACGATGTCTTTGAACTGGACCCGAAACGTGCCTTGACCCACGATGGGGACCCTGTTCCCCTGGTAGTCTCGTAGCAGGATGTCTGGTGTTCGCAGTTGGCGCTTCTTAAGGCTCGGAATTGCCTTTTTCATGGCTGACCACGAGATGATCGTCAGGGACAATCCCGTGTCGACTTCAAGCTTGCAAGGGGAGTCCTCCAGGAGGACAGTGAGTTTCAGCTTTTTAGGCCGCCTTGTGCGGACCTGACCTATCGTTGTGAGATAGGTTCTCATTGGTTCTCTCTGGGTATACTCTCTCTTGGCTTCCTGGGAATACTCTCTCTCAGCTCTCTGGAAATACGCCCTTTCAGCTCTTTGTGTGTATTCTCTCTCGGCTGACTCCCTCGGTTCTCTCTCTGGGTGCCCTTTGTTTTTTCGCCAAGCCCCTGGGTTGGGCTTCTGTCGGCGGTACATAGGAGGCTGCCATTGTGTGGCAGGGACTTCGCTCCGGCACACTCGTGCGATGTGCCCAAGTTTGTCGCAATGCGAGCAAACAACGTTTCTGAAAATGCAGGTAGACCGAGGGTGGTTCCCTCCGCAGCTTGCGCATGGTGGCAAACGGAATTCGGGTTTCCCCGCCGGTCTTGTGTGACTGCTCCGCATGCGATGACTGTCTTCGAATTCGTTGTCCTCGGTCTCTTGATCGGCGGCCTCATAATGTACTCTGGCTTGCCTGGCTCCGGTCTGGATCGCGCTGTACCCGAGTTGTATTCTTTCGGAAGATCTGTCCGCTGATTCGGAAGCTCTCGCCTTGTCTAGTGCAATTTGCAGGCTTAAGTTGGGTTTGGCCAACAATCGTTTTTGTAATGAAATGTCTTTTAACCCGCATATGAGGCGTGCCAGGATTTGCTCATCCAGGTCCCTGAACTCGCAATGCGTTGCTGCTTTCCGAAGTGCTGCAACGTACTGGTTGATGGATTCTCCCGCCTTCTGGTTCCTCGTGTTGAATACCTGGCGGCGAACGTAGCGGGAAGGTTTTGGCGCATAATGTGTTTGCAGCGTCTGCTGTAGCGCCGTCCATGTTACCGCCTGGATGGGAGTTGGCTCAGAGAGATCCCTGGCCGTCTCGAAGACCTCTCGACCACAGTAGCTCAGGAACATATTCTTTTTCCGAGAGTCCGGTATTCCCGTGAGATCGTTTGCCTCAAGGAAGCATTCGAATCTCAGCATGTAGGATTCCCAATGCTCGGTGATTGGGTCGTATGGAGTTGGTGGAGCGTGCATCGACATCTTGTCTGTGTTTGAATTTGCCGCGCTGAGATGACTGCCGGAATTTCTACCGAACTCCGGGGCTGGATCGGATCCGTAGATTCTAGAGGTAGCTTCTTCGTCCTATCTGTCTCTCGATCCCACCTTCGTCGCCAATGTTAGATACGGGCAACGAGAGAACAGACTCCAGACGATAGTGACAACAGCAGCTCTTTATTTAGTAGTAGTAGTGATCCAGCTTAGCTTGGGGTCTAGGAGCTCCCCTTTTATAGGGATCGGGTACACCTCCCGTCCAATCAGAACAACCCCTTGTTCCCGCCCTAGTGGCGGACCTGAGTGGAGACTTACAGCGGTTTATGCTAATATCTAACAGCAATCAGGGTGGTTTTACATATGGTTCACAGGTGGTCTATTTCCCAAGTACTTAGAGGGCCAAGAACTGCCTTTCCTAGATTGCAGCTTTAGCTTCCTTGAATGTTAACACACCTTCAAGCCATTCAAATATAGACTAGCTCTGATCCTGGAACCATATCACATGCTTTATATGTTAATATCATATTCAATGTAATCATTATTGCTAAAAACAGGCAGCACTTAGAGTAGTTTGTAACAAAACATGGGCATTAAACAAGAAGTTGATTCACCACCCCCACCCCTATTTTACCTTGTTTCTGTCTTATCTAATATTTTCCTGCAATTCTTCCATAATCCAGACTACTAAAAAGAGTTCTACATAATTAGCCTTTTAAAATAAACTTGATGTCCAACAGATTTCCTACTTATTAATATGAACAGGTTCTGGCCTGTTGCTTAAAAAAATAAATCCATACCACAATCTACAGGGAAATGCAGTCTGTAAGTATAATTTCTTTTGTGCTACTACTAACACCACTACACATAAGCACCATACAAAAGGCTAGTAAGATTATTTGCAGAACAGTGTGCTCCCTCACACTTGCCTTTGTTGCTTAAACCACTTTGTAGAGTATAATATACAATATACTGTGTATGTAGAGGGGAAACTACTTGGATTGGCCACCCTCTTAAGATCTTGGGCTTGGAATTATGTGCACCAGAAACAATACCTATTTGTTTCAGAGTATTTTCAGATTGACAGGCTGTCATGTGCTGAACTACCTGTTCTTTGTTTTGTGTACACAAACATGAAGTACAATCGGTGCAACTGTTAACTCTTTATACTGTATATAATCTCTGAAAATGTAAAAGAGAGAAAACATAGAATTCCCCAGTCTGTCCCAACCGCATTTCAGCTTCTGCAACTTCCCTCCACCCTCAAAATCCAGGGCCAATAAGTTATATTCCAATCTTACACAACAGAAAGAACCCCCCACCCAAAACACACACATACACTCACTCACTGTTTCCATTTCTTTGAAGGATTTATCAGCACCTGTCCCTGCATAAAGAGGCTCAAGGAAAGATAATCAATTTCTTATTGGATTTGGAAGTACTTAGAACTGTGTTCAGCATTCCCTAACAAAGCTCTGAGTTATACGCCAGAAAATGTATTTCTTTTCCCTTCTAAAGTCTGTTGTTTTCAGAGTGCTGAGAGAAATCATGAAAGTGTGATATCAATTTATTTTTTTATAGCAATGATGTTCTGTGCAAGCTGGGTGAGCTGTAAGATGTTTGGAGAAGTTTTTGGCGCATGGCTGTTTTTCTCTCTCTGCCTGCTCTGTTAAGGTGGGAGACAAAAAGGTCATCCAGTCTTTTGCTTTCTGCAGAAATAAAAGCTGATAATCCATAGCTTCGTCTTCAGAGTTTCACTGGACTTATCAGATTCTGAGCTGCATTCTAATCCCTTGCACAATGAAGAATGCTGTGTTATATTTGGGGTCAAATCAAGTCCAAAATATTAGATTTAATAAATCCAATCTTGTTCTCATGAAAGCATTAGAATAATTTCTTAATTATACATTGTTCAAAATATTAAAGACAAAATATTAGCAAGATTGTACTATAAAAGTGGAAAATAATAAATAAATTAAAAACCTATAAACAATGTAAATCTTATTACTGTATTTCACCCCTACAATTTATTGCAATTAGAATAACATGTGCAAATGCCAACTGAAAAATTCTATTCCAATAAAGGACCTGCTATAATTTTTGAGGATTGGTGCATATCAGTCAGTGGTGGGTTTCAAATTTTTTTAGAACCTATTCTGTAGGTGTGGCCTGTTTTGTGGGAGTGGCTCGGTGGTCATGTGACTGGGTGGGCATGGCCAACTTGGAAAATGTGGTGAAACTCACTTAACAACGCTCTTGCTTCGCAACCAAAAGTTTGCGCTCAATTGTGGTCATAAGTTCTTCCTTCCTTCCTTCCTTCCTTCCTTCCTTCCTTCCTTCCTTCCTTCCTTCCTTCCTTCCTTCCTTCCTTCCTTCCTTCCTTCCTGTTTCCTCCTTTCTCTTTCTCTGTCTTTCTCTTTCTGTCTCTCTCTGTCTCTTTCTCTGTGTAGCTCTTTGTCTCTCTCTCCCTCCCTCCCTCTCTGTCTCTCTATGTCATTCTCTCCTTGTGTCTGTCTGTCTGTCTCTTTCTCTCTGTATCTCTCTGTCTCTCTCCCCCCTGTCTTCTCTCTCTGTCACTGTGTCTGTGTATGTATGTGTATCTGTCTGTCTGTCTGCCTCTCACTCACTCACTTAATCACTCACTCTCTGTGTGTGTCTCTTTCTATGTGTCTCTCTCTCTCTATGTGTCTATATCTCCCTCCCTCCCTCCCCATCTGTGTCTGTGTCTGTGTGTGTCTGTCTCTCTCTCTCTGATTCCCTCCCTCCCTCTCTCTCTGACTTTATCACTCTCTGTGCCTCTGTCTGTCTGTCTGTCTCTCTCACTCTCACTCTCACTCACACACACACAGACACACACACACACACATACTGTGGTCACCTTGTTGAGTGTTCCTATCACATTTGAAACATTCAACAACTGGCCTGCATTTATGGTTTTTTTGCAGCATTCTGCAGTCATGGGACCAAAATATATGGTTAAAAGTACCTGGCAGTGGCATTTTTCCCTGAGAGGCTCCGCAGAACATCCCAAGACTGATGCCACCACATCTGCCCTCTTCGGGGAGAAGTTCTCTTCGGCAGGTCCTTTTCAGAAGGATGAGGCCCCCCTGGTCCCCTCCTGAACCTCATCTTCCTTCCCCCATGGATTGGCTCCAGAGTCATCGCCGGCAGCACAGAGTCTCGCCAGTTCCCTGCCATCGGTCCTGCAGTTCAGGTCAGTGGCTTTGTTCCCACTCTCTCCCCGCCTGGTTCCTCTTTTTATGCACTTCCTGAAAGGTAGCTGCTAGTGGCCCAAAAGACGCTGTGGAAAACATAGGCGTGTGCACACCCAGCACAATTACACCCCCAGAGTCTCTCGGAGGGAAGCCTCTGCACAAGCCCGGGTGAGTGAGAACAAGTTCCCTCTGTTACGAAGGCTCCGGGATGAGGGACGGAATCTTCGCTGTGGGACAGTAAAGCCCTATCCGCCAGAGGCAGCAGGACCAAAGCCCCTCCCCCAACTGGCCCCTCCTCCCTCTGAGGGTGAGGGACCTGGCTGCCCCGCTGCCACTGGAGCCTCATCCTGGAGCTTTTGGAAAGGCGAAAACTTGTTCTCACTTGCCCGGGATTGTACGGAGGCTTCCCTCCAAGACTCTCTGGGGCTGTAATTGTTTTGGATGTGCGCACGCGCCTATGTTTTCCATGGCATGGGGCCGTGGCCGTCTTTTGAGCCACTAGCGGCTACCTTTCAGGAAGTGCATAAAAAGAGGAACCAGGAGGGGAGAGAGTGTGAACAAAGCCCCTGGCCTGAACTGCAGGACCAATGGCAGGGAGCTGTCGAGGCTCTGCGCTGCCGGCGATGACTCCGTAGCCCATCCGCGTGGGCAGGAAGACGAGGAATGGGAGGGGGACCAGGGGGGGTCTCATCCTTCTGAAGAGGACCTGCCAAAGAGGGCCTGTTCCCGAAGAGGACAGATGTGGTGGCATCCATCTTGGGATGTTATGTGGAATCCCCCAAGGAAAAATGCCACTGCCAGGTACTTTTAAGTAGAAATGGCTTTTTAAACAGGTGTCTGTCAAAGAGAAGAGGACAGCACACACCACGTGGGCTTGTCCAACAGCCAAAGAAGGAACAGGAGGCGAAGATTCATTGGACAAGCCCACGGCCTTCGCTGCTCTCTCCTCTGACAGCCGCCTTGTTTCCAATGAAGCGAGTAGGGAATCCATGCAATTTCCTCCCTCTGCATGGATTCCCCACTACCTTCATTGGAAAAGAGGTGGCTATCAAAGAGCAGAGGACAGTGCATGCCACGTGGGCTTTTCCAACAGCTGAAGAAGGAACAAGAGGCAAGGATTCTGGTACGGGGCCTCCGGAAGAACGGGTACGAGAAGGAATGCTAAACATCACCAACCGGTATGACTGTACTGGTCAATACCAGCTTGAACCCAGCCCTGCAGCAGATTTTAATGTTTCTATATCCCAGATTCTTTGTGGAGGAATCTCTTTAACTTCTTCTCCAGTTGTACAAGAAACAGGGATACCTCAATTCCTAATACAATTTGTCAGTAGTACAATCCAAGATTGGTCTTTAATTGAAGTTTTGTCTATTCTAACAGCCACCACAATTTTCAGAGTCTGTCAGTTTCCATAGATTAAATGCCAATATCCACATTTTCTGATTCTACAGTGTAAATAAACATGTTCCAATAGGTATTTAGCAGGCTAAGCGTATATACCTATAAAGGAACTTATAACAAAATAACAGGGTTGGAAAGGACCTTTGAGGTTTTCTAGTCCAACCCCCTGCTCTAGCAGGAGACTTATACCAGGGGCACTGTTCCCTCTAAGGTGCGCGGCTGCGTGCCCGCGCAGGTGGCAAGAAAACACCGCGCAGCAGTTTTCAACTGCCGCGCAGTGCTTTCTGCTGTCACAGGCACCGGAGGCTGGGGAGGTCCTTTGCAGATGGCTAGAACTGGCCGCCCACAAAGGACCTCCCAGACTTGTTTTGGTGAGCGCGGGGCGACTGACGCCAGGAAAGCAAGCCCGGGGAGGAGGTCCTTTGTGGGTGGCCAATCCTAGCTGCTTGCGCCCGGCGCTGCAGCTAAAATAAAGCCCCTGCCGCTACCGGAATATGTGCTGCCGCCTCCTCCTCCTCTAACAGCACCCGACGCTGCGGCAGAGGTGAAGCCGCCAAAGCTCCCGCCGGCGCCCCCACCCATGGCAGCGGTGCCTCCCCCTCCGTTCAAAGCACCTGAGCTGGGCCCCGCGTTACCCTGCCCCCTCCTCCTCTGCTGTGCTTTTGAGGAGCCATGAGGCCGCGGGAGCCAGTAGGAAGGCAGCGGGGGGGGGCAGGAGCAGGGGAAAAAGGTCTCATGGCTTCTCAAAAGCATGGCGGCGGCGGAGAAGGCAGCAGGGGTAACGCGGTGCTCCGAGTGGAGGGGGGCGCCAGCGGGAGCTTTGGCGGCTTCACTCCAAATGTAGTGGTGCTGTTGGAGGAGGAGGAGGAGGCAGCTGTTATTCTGGTGGCGGCAGGGGCTTGTCAGCATCTTCAGCAGCAGCCCTGCCCCCTGTGAAAAAAACCGAAGATGGATCCACGCAGATGACGTCGCCGCAACATGACTGGAGGAGGAATTCTGGGAGTTGAAGTCCACAAGTCTTCAAGCTGTCAGGTTTGAAGACCCTGGGGTTTTTTTTCTAAAGGGTTAGGGGTGCAAGGGTCTTGCAACTTGACAGCTTTAAGACTTGCACACTTCAATGCCAGAGTTCCTGAGCAAACATGACTGGAGGAGGAATTCTGGGAGTTGAAGTCCACAACTGTTAAAGCTGTCAGGTTTGAAGACCCCTGGGGGTTTTTTCCCTAAAGGGTTAGGGGTGCAAGGGTCTTGTAACTTGACAGCTTTAAGACTTGCGTGCTTCAAATGCCAGAGTTCCTGAGCAAACATTTTGGTTGCTAAGCAGGAGCGTTGTTAAGTGATACTGACATTATATAACACTTTTAATTAAGCGAGTACCTTGAAGAAACATAACTTTGAGTTTCAAATAATACTGATTTCGTTGTTGTCTTAGGTGACATTTGTGAAAAAAATTCAGGTGCTCAGGCATAAAAATGTGCCGCTCAAACACTATACTTTTCTGCTCACACTGAAAAAAAATTAGAGGGAACATTGCCCACCACCACCCACCACTCACTTTTCCAGATGGAGAAAAACACACACAAACCTGTGGGACTTTGTAGGTGCCTCCTAACATTGACGTCTGAACGGAGATGTCCCTGGCAGCTACATCAAGAAAAGCCAGAAGGTTCTCCTTTCTTCCACAGCTGTAGTTGGGGACATTGGCTTCTCCAGTGGAGAGAATGTCCAGCAAGGCATCTGAAGTGCAGAAAGTGCTGAAATAGTTGCTGTGAATGTTGTAGCCAAGTGTGAGATTGTGCAGCAGCTGAGAATTTTTGTTGACCATTTGAATGTTGAAAAAAAAACGTAAGCCATTTTCAATATCATAAGCCTCCCTATGGTAAAAAAAAAGTGCTATTATAATGAACAGCAACAACAAATATTTTTAAAAAAATATATAATCCTCCAGAAGCCTACTGAGCCTTAAACCAACATTGATCCAAAACCAATGATCAATTATACAAATATGGAAATTGGCTGAAGTATGGAAACTACAACTGGTTCAACCACTACTTTAAATAAAATTCATTATTCAGGTGATAAATCAAGGATTGAACTGAGAGAGGAAAATAATCTTGAGTCCTTTCAGCTTTTTTTCAGACTCCTTTTTGAGTCTCTTTCACAAAATCAGACAAAAGAGAAGCCATGGAAATCAAAATCATTCAGGAAATTAGTCATATTCCCCAATATAGGAATAAATGAAGAATAAAAAAAACAGAAAGGAAGGAGAGTGTTAGAATGGAAGGAGTGCAACTCCATCACCCTGAATGACTTACCAATCATGGAAAACCAACTGAAGAGAAGGAGTCACATTGAAAAGCAAGTTTGTATGCAATGTTTCCTCTCCACTGATGACTATACCAATGATATGGTCTCCTGGCCTATAAAAGCTCTGTGGTCGTTTTCCATCCTGGTGCTCCAAACTCTGCGGGCATTTCATTCTCAGCTTCCCAGAGAGTGCATGGGACACCAGCAGCAGCAGAAGCAGGAGGTCCATAATTCATGGGGTGAATCAATCAATCCCTTTCCTGTTTCTAAAGAAGAAATAGAAGAATTCAAAGAACTCTCACAAGGTGGAAAATGATTCAGTTGCTTTCCTGATTGAAACATAGAGAAACACTCAGCTTCATCTAGAAAGGAGAGAGACGGACATTCAAGAGCACAGACCCTGCCTGTCCCAAAACACCATATTTCTCTGCCCAAAGCTGACACTTTTATCATAATTCTCCCTCTCAGGAGGGATCCCTGGATAATTCAACCAGTTCTCGGACTCAAAGATTGTTGGGAAATTCTCTGGAGGGAAATGAAAGGGAAATAATCCCCATGTGATTCATAATAACAGGGGCAGAGATGGAATTAAATCCATCATCTAGAATTGAGAGGTTTGGGGTCTCCAGGCTTGAAACTGGCCCCAGAGGGAATACATGGCACTTGTGGCTGAAAAAAAAAAAGAAATGTGACATTTGTTGGCATTGTGGTTAAAGAGAAAAATCCCAGATGCCAATTAATACCAGAGTATGTCACAGATGTGAAATAGCTTCCTGCTGTGTTGGAACCAAAAATTATTTAATTTGAAAGCTAATGCTCAAGGGCATCACCGGAAAAGGTCTGATGCAGTAGTGCAGCCAGTCTGTTGAACAAAATCAACTTTAGTGAAAAACTAGTTACCAGAACTTTGCAGAGTTAAAAAAACACACAGAGACAGAAACACAGAGAGAAGTTAGAAAAAAAACAAGTAAAAAGATGGTGAAATCAAGTCTGCCTCTCATGGATGGAAAGAAGGAAGGAAGGAAGGAAGGAAGGAAGGAAGGAAGGAAGGAAGGAAGGAAGGAGAGGGAGGGAAGGGAAGCTCAGGACCCTCGTGTTGCAGATGAAAAAGCTGACCTACAAAATCCAATTTCCATCTTCAGAGACTGGGAATGCAGAAGCCCATATCCCATGTTCCCCTGCCACCCTTTTCCATGCAGAGGCCAGCCAAGGGGGCTCTTGCAGGGATGCCAGAGAGGACTATGCCTAGCTGTGGGGAGCCCCTCTTGGGAGAAGGAAGCTGGAGAGCCTCATGTTGGGGAATGGAAGCAGATCTGCAAAATCCCCCTCCAGGTTCCATCTCCTGAGTCCTGGGAAGGGGGGAGACCATATCCCATGTTGCTCAGCCACCTCTTTCCATGCATGGGGCACCCAGGGGAAAGCAAACCCCAGACCCACAGAAAAGGCCCAGGATGGCCAGGAAGGAGGAGGGGGGTCTGGGGCATTCCTGGGAAGAGGATGGGTTTATGGGTCCCAGGGTTGAATGTTGGAGGGATGTGGCCCCCGGGGTTCCTCCAGCCTTACTTGGGCTGCATATCTTTCCAGGAGAGGCTCCTGTGGGAGAGAAGCCATGTAGGGCTGGGTCTTCCAAGGGGGATCTGGGGTTGCCCTGGAGGAAAAGAGGAGACCCTCCGTGACTCTGAGGAAGATGGGGTTCTCCTGTGGTCCCTCCAGGCTCTCAGAGCCCCCAGCTGAGGAGACCCTCTTCATTGCAGCCTTTTCTGGGTAGGGGGCTTACGCCCTCCTCCCTCTGCAATTCTGGGAGGTTTTGTCTCTTCCTCATCCCCTCCCCTTTGGCTTGGCTTCTTCAGCCTCTTCTCCATCAGGCTGAGGGCAGGGAAGCTCCCAGGCAACCGTGTCTTCCCCCAAGGGAAACTTTGCTACTTGATGGGTGGAAGGACACAAAAAGGAGGAAGTCTCAGCAATTGAAGGTGCATCTTTCCAAGAAGAAATTGCACCACACAAAGGCATTTTCAACTATGCCAAGATTTAATTCTGTTCCAATGGCTTCCTTCAGTTCTTCTTCCAGCCATTCTATTTATGACACACGTCTCTGGAGAAGTCGAAATACATTACAACGGAGGAACATATTTATAGATCAGCTCACTGATCTATACAACAAATTATTCCGGTAGAGGGTTGTTTTATTACATCGGTCGCGGGGAGGGGGGGATGCGAGGACAAGAGAAGATCACAAGGTCGGTTGGGAGACCGTGGCTGTTGGCTACGCCCGGTCGTTTGTACCAACCCCCACAGCCTAGGTGGTCAGGAACTACAGAGCCAGGGCCTGCGGCTGATGCTTTGCAATGCAAGGTCCGTAACCAACAAGGCCCCCCTCATTAGCGAGTTGATCTCCGAGGGGGAGCTGGACCTTGCAGGGATAACGGAGACCTGGTTGGGCCACGAGGGTGGTTTACCCCTCGTGGAAATGTGCCCACCGGGTTTCCGTGCATTCCATCAGCCTCGGGCCCTGGGTAAGGGTGGTGGGGTGGCGGTAGTTATACGGGATGGTCTGGAACCGAGAGAGTTCACTGTTCCTCAGATACCCGGTTGTGAATCCTTAGGTGTGAAATGGGGCCCAGGGAGGCAGTTGGGCCTGCTGATTGTATACTTGGCTCCTCGCTATACATCAGCGGCCCTGCCCGAGCTCCTCGAGCTGATCTCAGAGACGGCGGTTGAGATCCCCAGGCTCTTGGTCATGGGGGACTTCAACCTGCCGTCGACGGGAGCAGCATCTGAGGTGGCTCGGGAGTTCATGGCTTCCATGACAGCCATGGGCCTGACCCAATTAATTCAGGGCCCCACACACGAGGGCGGTCACACACTGGACCTTATTTTTGTATCTGAACAGTGGACGAGTGATCTGGGAATAGGGGATTTAGTTATTACTCCCCTGTCATGGTCAGATCACTCATGTCTCCGGCTCAACTTCCCTGCCGCTACCCCCCACGGCGAGGAGGCGGAGCCAGCCTGTTCAAGCTGGTACCGCCCCAAGCACCTGATGGAACTGGATAGGTTCCAGACGGAGCTTGGGCCACTACCTGTAGCCCTGACCCGCGCTCGGTCGGAGGACCTAGTGGTCGCCTGGAATACGGCGGCGGCTGGGGCCTTGGACCGGGTTGCGCCTTTGCGACCTCTCCTGCGGCAGCGATCCACCTGAGCTCCTTGGTACACCGAGGAGCTGAGGGTGATGAAGCGCCATAGGAGACGTCTAGAGAGCAGGTGGAGATCCTCACGCTCCGAGTCTGATCGAACACAGGTAAGAGCCTATTTACGGACCTACCTTGTGGCATTGAGAGCGGCCAAACGTAGACATTGTGCCGCTCTTACTGCGTCCGCGGATAACTGCCCTGCCGCCCTGTTTAGGATGACCCGCTCTCTCCTGTCACAGGGGACGCGGGGGGCACCCTTGCAGGGTAGAGCAGAGGAGTTTGGGGAATATCTGCAGGACAAAGTCGCTCAGATCCGGAGCGGATGGGCCCCCTCCAGTGGGCCGGACGAGCCGTCAACAGTGAGTCTTGTGAGACCATTCTGGGAGGAGTTTGACTCTGTTGCCCCCGAGGATTTGGACAGGTTGCGTGGACGGCTGCGACCCACCACATGTTTAATGGACCCGTGTCCCTCCTGGCTAGTACTGGCATCCTGGGAGGTG
Organism: Natrix helvetica; assembly: GCF_964273705.1. Classification (NCBI taxonomy): domain Eukaryota; kingdom Metazoa; phylum Chordata; class Lepidosauria; order Squamata; family Natricidae; genus Natrix; species Natrix helvetica. Next base: position 120,140,051 of record NC_138551.1, on the reverse strand, counting down.
ACACGAGGCTGGCTTCTGGGCCTGGTGAACGCCTCATTGGGTGAGGGATTCTTACCAACTGCCTTGAAAGAGGCGGTGGTGAGGCCCTTACTCAAGAGGCCTTCACTGGACCCAATGGAGCTGGCTAATTATCGTCCAGTCTCCAACCTTCCCTTTTTAGCGAAGGTTGTTGAGAATGTGGTGGCACAGCAATTTCCACGACACCTTGACGAATCCGAATATCTAGACCCACGCCAGTCTGGCTTCCGACCCGGGCACAGCACAGAGACAGCCTTGGTCGCGCTGGTTGATGATCTCTGGAGGGCCAGAGATAGAGGTTGTTCCTCTATCCTGGTCCTATTAGACCTCTCAGCGGCTTTTGATACCATCGACCATGGTATCCTATTGCGCCGGCTGGAGGGGATGGGAGTCGGAGGCACCATTTTACGGTGGTTCGGCTCCTACCTCTCCGACCGGTCGCAATGTGTGTTGACAGGGGGGCAGAGGTCGACCCTGAGGTCACTCACTTGTGGGGTGCCGCAGGGGTCGGTCCTCTCGCCCCTCCTGTTCAACACATATGTGAAGCCGCTGGGGGAGATCATCATCCGTGGTTTTGGGGTTGAATACTATCTGTACGCTGATGATACTCAGCTGTACGTTTCAACCCCAAATCACCCCAGCGAGGCTGTCGAAGTGATGTCCCGGTGTTTGGAAGCCGTCGGGGTCTGGATGGGGGACAACAGACTCAAACTCAACCCCTCCAAGACTGAGTGGCTGTGGCTACTGGCACCTTGGTTCAGTCAGCTGACTCCAACGCTGGCCATAGGGGGCGAACAACTGCCCCCTGTGGAACGGGCGCGCAATTTGGGCGTCCTCCTAGATGCTCGGCTGTCAATGGACGACCATGTGGCAGCCGTGGCAAGGGGGGCGTTCCACCAGGTTCGCCTGGTGCGCCAATTGCGCCCCCTTCTGGACCGGGATGCCCTACGCACGGTCACTCATGCACTGGTGACGTCTTGCCTGGACTACTGTAATGCTCTCTACATGGGGTTTCCCTTGGGACGCGCACGAAGACTGCAGCTAGTCCAGAACGCAGCCGCGCGGGCAGTCATGGGGAGTACTAGGTACTCCCACGTAACACCGCTCCTGCGCGAGCTGCACTGGCTACCTGTGGTCTTTCGGGTGCGTTTCAAGGTTTTGACCACCATCTTTAAAGCGCTCCATGGCATAGGGCCTAGTTACCTGCGGGATCGCATCCTCCCACACACATCCCTGCGGCCAATTCGCTCTCACAGGGAGGGGCTTCTCCTGGTGCTGTCCACTAGGCAATGCCAACGGGCGACACCAAGGAGTAGGGCCTTCTCTGTGATGGGCCCAACCCTCTGGAATGACCTCCCCCCCCGACATTAGAACCACCACTGACTTCCGCTCCTTCCGGCAGAAACTGAAGACACACCTGTTCCGACTGGCTGGCCTGGCATAATTCTTAACGTCTACCTCCTGGCATATATATTTCCTACTGGTTTTTTAGGGGACTTAATTTTATAAGACACTGGGGTTTTAAATTTTGTATATTTTAAATTATTTATTTAGCAATTACAGTTCTGTCTATTTTATCCTCCTCTTATTTATGTATTTATGTATTTATCCATCTAATAATTTTAATTGTTATTATGTATGATGTTTTTGATATGGACTGTACACCGCCCCGAGTCCCTTTTGGGAGAGGGGGCGGTCTAGAAGTGCTAATTAAATTAAATTAAAATTAAATTAAATTAAATTATTCCGGGATCTTCATTCGGGGCTGCTTTGGAAGGAAAAGGAGGAGCCTGACCCACAGAAAGAAAGAGGGAGATTCCGACACAATTGGAGTTGAGGGACGGGAAATTGGAAGGGGATGCTTCGTCCAGATGTTCTGAGCAAGAGAGAAGGAAGGAAATCGTGTTTTTCTTCCGTGAAGCGAAGCGGCGCCTTTCCCGAGAGAGAAGGGGTGGGTGGGTGGAAGCTGTGATTAGATTCCTGAGGATCCTCTCCGCCTTTCCCTGGTTTAGCTGAGGGCTTTCCGTAGCTTCCCTTCGGATTGGGGGCTTTCTGTGACCCCCAAGTCTTCCCTGGCTATGCGGTGCGCCTGCCTTCTTCTCCTCCAGCGCAGAAACCTTCGTCTCAGAAATGAATCCTGTGAATCAGCGGTTATGAATTGGGGGAAGGAAGCTCTGATCTCGGACTTTGGAGGTGGGAGGGGCCAGAAACAGCGGAAGCACCAATGGGAATTCTCCCTGCTTGAGCATCATCGGTCTCCGGGCAGAGTTCTTTGGGGCTTCACCTGAAGGAGGAGGGAGTCCGTCGCAGCGGAGAAATTGGGAGGGGGGATCCGTTCGGTATTAAGAGTGGGGGATGCAGCTCAAGGGGGGATGCAACTCAAGGGGAGCCCTAGACCGGACGCTCCCCTTTCTTTGCTGTCTTCATGAGTCTCAGCCAGGGATTCCCGCTTCCCCCCCTTCTTATCCCTCCCCCCCTTGACATCCACAACAGCAATTCTTGAACCCCCAAACCGAGCTGTTATTTGCGGTGGATCAGAAAACCCCATAGTGCTGCGGGTACAAGGGGCCCTCCGGCAGCCCCTTTGCCAGGAAGGGATCAAAGACAGAAGCTTCTGGGAGGGAGAGGGAGGGTAGTGACCCCACAGGGTTGGGAGAGGGTCACTCCCAATGATGAAGTGTGTGTGTGTGTGTGTGTGTGTGTGAGAGAGAGAGAGAGAGAGAGAGAGAGGAGGGAGGGAGGGGAGGGAGGGAGAGAGGGAGAGAGAAGGCGCCCAAGGACTCCCCAGCCAGCCCGCTCAGAGACCCCCAAGTCCTTGCTACCTGTGGGGCTGCGCCTTCAGTCATCCACTGCAGCCCCACTCCGTGTTGGATCGGGGGGGGGGGGCAAAGGAAATCTACCCCTTCAGGGCTGGCAAAATGCACCCCCTTGAGCTGCGGCCCCCCCAAGACTGAAAAAATCCCCCCTCCCTCCTCTCTCTGCACCGAACTCTCTCCTCCATCGGGTGAAGTCAAGGGAGACTCTGCCCGGAGACCGATGATGCTTGAAGGGAGAATTCCTATTGGTCCGTTGGAGCTTCGTCGGTTCCTGGGAAAATGCGATTCGCTGGTTGTAGCCTGCATTTCTCTGTACATCCGGCTTTTCTCAGGCATTGCGTCTTCTGAAGCCCCGTTCTGGGCTCGGCAGCCTTTCTGCGATCCCTTCGCTTTGCGGAGAGAGGCAAGCAGTGTGGAACTGAACTGCCTGAGCCAAAGGGGTCCGCGGGATCTTGAGATTTGATTTTTTTTTAAGATATGTTATTATTTAATAGATATATAATGATGTAACATAGTTAGGATACATATGAATTTAACCTTTAGAATACATGTTTAAAAGGAAGAAATTATAACAGAGCATCATATATGATTTACAAAGATAATCAACCTACTAACGTATATCGGGTTCATAACTATTGATTTTATATGCAACCGAAAGCGGTGACACACAAATGTTTGTGACCAAACGACATGCTAAATAGATATGTAACTGATGATATTTTTTATGTATGTTTTTGTTTGTTTTAAAATTTAAAAAACCCTTTTTTATATATATCTTTTTTTTTATTGAAAAAGTTTTATTCAAACATATTTTCCCCCTTTAAATCCCATACAGATACTATACCCCTCCCCTCCCCCCAGCCCCCCCTAAAGAAAGGAAATTCAAATATTATACCAATTATTTTACCCCCTCCCCTCCCCCTGTCTAAAAGTAGATTACTCATACACATATTGTACCCCCTCTCTTCCCAACAATCACAATATAAATTTCTCTTGGAATAATAATAGCCCATCAATCCCTTCTTCTAAACTAATTTAACATATATAAATCATAATATAAATTTCTCTTAAAATAATATTTCATTAATCCCATCTTCTAGTATATTTATACATATATATTACCCCACCCTCCACCCTAACCCACCCCCACCTCCCACTCAACCCCCCCCCTGACTTCCACTATACACCACTCTAATGATTCCAAGCATCCCATGTATTATTTACTCTAATCAACTATCAGTCTAAACAATCTTAGCTAAAGGCTACATAATACCTCCTAGTCTGATACTTATTCTGTATATAATCAATCCATTTTGCCCATTCTTGTGTATAATTCTCCTGCTTCTGATCTTTTAAAAAAGCTGAAATTTTTGCCATTTCGGCGAACCCCGCCACTTTCTGAGTCCATTGACCAATTGTCGGTAAAAAATCTTTCTTCCAATGTTGCGCAATCAGCAGCTTAGCTGCTGTGACCATATACAGAACCAATTTTGTTTCCCCTTTAGTAAGATCCTTAGCTATGCCCAGTAGAAACATTTGCGGAGTAAATTGTATTCTTTTTTTCAGTACATTTTGCATGACCCACCATATTTTTATCCAAAAAGCCTTAACCTTATTGCAGGTCCACCATACATGAAAAAAGGTAGCATCTAGACACCCGCATCTCCAACATTTTGGTTGAATATTTGGGTACATGCATGATAATTTTTTAGGATCTAAATACCACCTGTAAAACATTTTATAAAAATTCTCCCTTAAATTCTGTGACTGTGTAAATTTAACATTCTGAACCCATATTCTTTCCCATGTTTCCAACATAACAACTTCACCAAAATTCTGAGCCCATTTAATCATACAATCCTTAATCAATTCACTTTCCGAATCTCTTTCTAACAGTACATTATATATTCTTTTAACTTGTTTTGGGCCAGTCTCTTTTATCTGCTTAATCAGATCCACTTCTTTGTCCATAAAACCGACCCTTCGATCTTCTTCCCATCTCTTCTGTAGCTGTATATAATGTAACCAATTTAAAACAATTCCTTCTTCCAACAGTTGTTCCAAAGTTTTTAACTTCCATTCATCCCCATCAGCGATAAGCACATCTTTGTATAAACAACCCCCGAGTGACTTAATCATAATCCCCATGGTGTCTGCAAGATCCAACCAAAGCGGTATCTTATAATCCCAATTGGGCCGGTGCTTCTTCCATACTCTCATCAGGGCACTTCGGAGAACGTGATTGTTGAACACTTTGTCCACCCTATCTTCATAAAAAAGATATGCATGCCATCCCAGAACAAGATCATGGCCTTCTATATTCAGCAAATCCATTTTTGTTTTCCCAAACCAATCTGCTACATGCGTTAGTACCGCAGCTTCATAGTACAATCGAAGGTTTGGGAGTCTGAGGCCGCCTCTTTCACGAGTATCTTGCATAATCTTCATCTTTACTCTCGGTTTTTTCTCCTTCCAAACAAATTTATTTAATGTTGCTTGCCAATTTAACAAAGTTTTATCTGTTTTAAGCACCGGTATCATCTGGAATAAAAAGATAAATCTAGGTAGAATGTTCATTTTAATTGCTGAGATCCTTCCAAGCAAAGACAATTGTAGCTTTTTCCATACTTCAAGGTCTTTCTGGATCTTTTGCCACAACACTTCATAATTATTTGAGAAAAGTTTTGTGTTCGATTCTGCAACTTGTATTCCTAAATACTTGACCTTGGAGACTATTTCAAAGCCTGCTAAGCTTTCAAATCTCTTTCTTTGAGACTCTGTCATGTTTTTAACCATCATTTTCGTTTTGTTTTGATTTAGTCTAAACCCAGACACCATGCCAAATTCTACTATAATATTTTTCATCTGGATTATTGATTTCAAAGGGTGTGAAAGGGTAACAACCAGATCGTCGGCAAATGCTCTAGTTCTATATTCCTTTTGCCTAATAGTTATGCCATCTAAGGATTCTGAGTCCCGAATTGCATTCAACAAGACTTCCAAAGTTAAGATAAATAACAATGGAGATAATGGGCAACCTTGTCTTGTAACTTTTTGTATCTCGAAAGTTGTTGACAAATTTCCATTAATAATAAGTTGTGCATTTTGTTGCTGATAAATTGCTCCAATCGCCTGCCGAAATCGTGGTCCCATATCCATCTTTTCCAAAGTCTTGGTTAGAAAATTCCAGTTCACTCGATCAAAGGCCTTCTCTGCATCCAAGAAGACCAGCACTGCAGAGATCTGCTTATTCTTATCAAGATAGTCAATTAAATCTATGAGTTGCCTTACATTCTCCTTCATATGTCTGCCTTCAATAAATCCTGCTTGATCATGATGAATAATCTCTTGAATAACCGGCATCAATCTGTTGGCTAGTACCTTAGCAAATATTTTATAATCTGTGTTCAGAAGAGATATCGGCCTGTAATCCTCTGGTTTCTTAGGGCCCTCTTTGTCTTTAGGTATCAATGAGATAAAAGCCGCTTTCCATGAGGGAGGTATTTTACCTCCTTGCTGTATATTACGAAATAGTTCTGTGAGATATTCAATCATTTGAGATTTGATTTTTGAGCAATACCAATCCATTCCACTTCTTTGCTTTCCCTTTCTGTCCTTCTTCTATCTTCCTTTCCTTTTCCTTTCCCTTTCTTCCCCCCTTTCTTCCCCCCTTCTCCTTTCTCTTTCTTTTCCTTTCCCACTTCTATACTAATTTTATTTTCTATTTTATGCCATGATAATCTTAATATAATAATAATAAAAGGGAGCCTTTTGTTTTAGGATTGCTTCTTGTTCCACAGAAGAAATATGCAAAGTCTGGGGGGAGGGGAGAAACTCATCACAATTCCACTCTCCAGCTGCACTTTTACACTGGCAAAATTTCTTCCTAGCCCCACGAAAGAGGGGTGGGGTTTCCTTCCCATTTGGGGTTGAGAGGCAGAGAATCGGAGGGTCCGGCTGGGCTAGAAGGGATCCCTGCAAATCCTCTCTGCCTCTTCCTCATTTAGCTTCCCTTCAGATTGGGGGGTGACTGTGACCCCCAAGTCCTCGCTGACTGAGGAGTTTTCCCTCCTCCCTTGTCATCCAGCGCAGTAACTCTTCCTTCGGCAGACACTTCATTTATTTCGGACTTTTGAGATGGGAGGGGCCAGAACGAGGGGCAGCACCAATGGGAATTCTCCCTGCTTGAGCGTCATCGGTCTCCGGGCAGAGTCCTTAGAGACTTCACCTGAAGGAGGAGAACCAGTTCTGCGGGGAGAGAGAGGCGGAGAAAGTGAGAGGGGGGGTCTTGGCCTGAAGAACCAACTGGGGCTTCTTCTCTGCCTGGAACGCTCTCCTGCACTGGGGAAAGTCAAGGGAGACTCTGCCCGGAGACTGATGACGCTGAAGAACGGAGAATTCCCATTGGGCCCTCCTGCTCTTTCTGGACCCTCCCAATTCCGAAGTTTAAGGAACCCCTATTCTGGGATCTGCAGCCTTTCTGCGATTCTGTCGCTTGGCGGAGAGAGGGAACCAGCAGGGAATTCCACTGCCTGAGCCAAAGTGGTCCACGGGATCTTGAGACAAGTCGCTTTCTGGGGACCAGGGGGGGCACACCTTCAGGAGGGGGTTGGGGGGCAGGCCGAGGCAATTCATCTGGTTCTCATAACTGCTCATACAATTCACAAGCGGTTCTAGTGAAGCCTTGGGAACTGGGCGATTCCCTCCCCTCCCCGGTTCCATGTTGGGCCAAGTGATACGTCCCTCCCCACTGCTTGTGGGCAAACCAGAGGCATCTAGGGGGTCAGCGTGGATTTTAGACTGACCTCAGTCTGATCCATCAACTCTTTTCTACCTGCTTAAAATGGAATTTGCAAAGGGATCCGAGTAGCAACCAGAAGCCA
>NC_138551.1:120109834-120127334 GCF_964273705.1 Natrix helvetica | reverse complement strand
ACATGGCAAAGCCCCTCCACTTAGGTCCCATCTATTAAAGAACTTCCATTAGATGATACCAACTGGCATGGAAGGCCAACCACCCTGGAGACTCTAGGCTTTGCCCACTTGAAATGGGACCTCAGGCTTTGGGAAACAGAGAAAAGACATCAAAATTTATCCCACCTTGTTGAGCAACTTTAGCTGTGAAAGAGCATCTTGTTCGATAGAAAGTCTCTGTCTTTCAAAATATGCCAGAATTTGTTTCCTGGGATGCTCATTGGGGAGAACCAAGAAGCCCGAAATGCCAACATCTGCTGTTATCTCTCCATTTTGGTCCAAGTACAGTTTTCTATCAGAAATATTCCAAAATTCATTCTTCTCCAGAAAGGGATGAAACTAGAATGGGAACATCCAGGAATTTGAAAAGCAGAAAACTTTGTTTCTTATCCCACATTGAATCTTTCTTCTACAATTGTCTAATCTCCAAATATGGTTAAATAGGATACAAATACTGCCAATATCTTCTTAAGTGAATGAAAAAGTTTGAGAAAAAATGGTCAATCACATACTGACAAAATATAAAAAAAATATAATCTACACAGTTGGTCAATTATAGGGAACGTTCAAGAAAATGAACAGAGAAAAAAAAGATGATCCATAAACTCTTTGAAAACAACAGGTTGATTCCCTGAAACCATGGGTTGATCAAGAAGAAATCTTTCAGGCTAATCTTCTCCCTTGTAATCATGATGAAAAACACCTCCTGATGTGCTAATTCTGCTTTATTGTAATGTGACTTTAACAAAAAATTTAAAATCTGAAAGAACAAATCTCCCACCAACACTTTACTCAGCCTGAAAAGTTAGGGAGGATCCTTTCTGAATTTCTTTCTCTCCCATTATGCAGCTGCAGGATTCTCCCCTCTTATCTGATCCTTCCCTGGGCAGCTTCTCTTCTCCTCATCCCAAAAGTCATTCTCACATATCATTAAACTTTCTAAATGGATTATGGGAACTCTGGTAATAGAACTGGATTTCAGTAAAGGACTCACAAAGAATTTTGTGAATTTTGTGGAATCTTGGGTGGTATGATAACTAAATGGATAAAAAATGTCTTCAAAATGTTACTCAAATAATTTTAAACACTTTTTAATATTTCCTATGAAACCTGAAGGTGATGGATTATAATCTGCCATTGGTCATCAATTTTTCTGTTATCAATATGGTAATTTATACGATCTTAGAGTAAGCTAATTTGATTTAACTTAAAGAATATAAAGTCTTTCAACCTAGAAGCTTTATTTGAAACTTTATTTTAAATTTCATTTAAAAAGTTTGATAAAATAACAATGGTTTTAAATCAACTTAAAGGCAATAATCAGAAGCAAGCAACAATCGTTGAATAGGATGGATTGGATGGATGGACTGGAACTTAACTTGCTGCTGGCATCCCTGAAGGAGGAATCTGGTTTGAGGCAGGCTGCTTGGAGATGGCTGGAGAGGCCATGGACCCTGAAGACTCAAAGTGGAAAGAAACGGATGACTGATGAAATGGATTCTTTCAAGAAGATTGAGGGAGATTGGGGAATGGACTTGTCATATTTAACTGGAAAACAAGTCTTAAGAGCCGTTGTTTTTCCATTTACAGGAGGTCCTATGACTTTGGTGGATGGAAAGCAGTTGTTGGGAAAGATCCTAATTAAAATTTTAAGGAAATGTATTATTATTAAGAATCAACCAAAGATTTTAACCCTGGACAGATTCTGGATGGATCAGAGATAATGATTGTGGTGGTCTGTAGTAGATAAGAAGCCCCTATAAATATTCTGTGAGTTAAATACAACAGCAGATAACACAGAAGTTTTGAAATTTATTGTTGGATTGCCTGTTAACTACGTTTTTTATATACAGCAGATAGATGACAAGTCAAGTAGTTGCAAATAGATGTGTAATTTATAATGGTGGGCCTGTTTTGCAAGGGGGAGAAACTATTATAGCTGTATTGTATTCAACTGGGGGACAATATGCACGACTTGGTCTGTTTTAATGCACATTTTTTAAAAAAATGTGTTGTCTACTTTTGTTTTGTCATTGTAATAGTTTTATTTTACCTTTTTGAATAAAAAAATTTATAAGAGGAATATCAAGTTTCCAGAAACAATATTTATGATTAGCACACAGAGAAGGGTGCATAAGTAAAAAGCAGTAGAAAAATATCTGATTTTTAGCAACTAGGACTTGACTAACAATAGAGTCTCATATAAGAACATGAACGATGGACTGGAAGAAACATGAAGGATACCAAACTTGATATGTTAACTGGAAACAGAATCTGAGTCAGCCGGGAGATGTCCATGGAAAGAAGGCAAATGCAGCCATAAGAATCTCAGGAAGTGAATGTTCTGGTTTGGGGAGACCCCAACTCAAGGACCAGGTCCCCTTGCAGGCATCACACGTGGAGGAGAATTTGTACAAAATCTACGTGAACTTCAGGGAAGGACAAGAAAGCCAAGGAAGAGATCAAACGAGTTGCTCTTAGCCTTGAGGAAAGACAACAAGGAGAAGAGCGGAAGACCAGGAGGAGCCTGGGAGCCCCTTTTCCAACTGACACAATCTCTTGGTTGGAGAAGGGAGGATACAGCCAATGGTGGGAATCAGCAAGTTCAGGCTCCCCGGTAGTAAAAATTCTGCCTGGCCACGCCCTGCCCCACCACTACTTGCCTCGCAGGCCTTGGCTGGTGCCTTGGAGTCATAGCTGCAGCTGCTCTTTGGCTCCCTTGCCTCGACCACGTGGCCACGCAGCCCAGCCTGTTTGCCTGTCTTTGCCGTGGCCTCCTGCTCATCTTGGCCTGCTCCCAAATGCCCACCTCAGGCTGCTCCCGACCACTCCAGCAGTGGCCATTCTTCACCTTTTCCCTCTTTCCTTTCTCTTTTCCTTTTTCCTTCCCTTCCCATTCCCTCCGTTTTTCATCCTTTCCTTCTTTCCCATTTCCTTTCCTTTCCCTCATCCTCAATTTCCTTCCCTTCCCTTCCCTCCCTCCCTCCCTTCCTTCCTGGGGGTCTGAGGGAGAGTCAGGGGAGCCCTTTCCTCCTTGACCCCCTCCCCAGCATCTGCTCTGATGGCAATTATGGCTAAAAGGCCTTTGGAAGCTGGGGCTACCCCCTCCCCCTCCCCACTGCAGAAACTCCTCTTGCTGCAGAATTGGGATCTTTCAGGTCTTCTTCTCCTGCCCCCCCTCCTCCCCCCTGCACAGTCACAGTTGCTGTTTGGAGGGGGGGGAGATTTCTGGTTTTGCAGGGCTGAGAGGAAAAGGGGAAGGATGAACAGGCCCTCCAAGGCTGCCCACCCCTTTGCGTTTTTGCAACCAAATTCTACCCCCAAACAGAGGAACACCCCCACCCAAATACTGCAGGGAAAAGGAGGCTGGGCCCATAAGTGGGCAGCATGTTGGGGAGAGGCTGCAGCAGCTCCACAGTGACCGGAGGGAGGGAGGAAAGTTCGGCCAGGTTCAACCAGGAGGGGGGGGATTGACCAGCTCAGCCAACAGATTTCAATCGTCCCTCCTGGCTCACCCAAGCCACTCCAATTTCCCCCCTGGCCAGAGGCACCTCCAGTTAAAAGGCCCTTAATGGACACCCCATCACACGCCCCCCAACATGGAGTTCAGAATGACGCTTCTCCCAAAAAAGTTCTGGGGAACTCAAGCCCCCCCTGCTGCCCCTTCCAGAGCCTCAAAAAACTCCAGGCAAAGCAGTGCCACCTTGCTCTCTGGAGAGGGGGAGAGAATGGATGGGAGGAAAGAAAAACTTGGGGAAGAGGGAGGGAGATCCAGAGGAAATGGGGAGAGGCCCTCGCCCTGTTTCCGCCTCCTCCCAGGCAGCCCACAAAGTTGAAAAGCTTCTGATTCCTCACTCTCGCTCTCTTTTTCTTTTTTCTTACCCCCCTCCCCCCCTCTCTCTCACACACACACTCACATACTCACACCACACACACAAACTCACACTCTTATCCCTGCAAGTCCCACTTCTCTGCCTGCTCCAGAGAGAGAAGGTTGCCTGCGCAGAAGAGGCACAGATCGAAGTAAGTTAATCAGCCGGGCTTTCCTGGAATGCGAGAGATGCTGCCGGGCACTTGGAAAGGACTTCGGCCACCGGCCCACCACTAACATCAAACAATGAGGCGAGGCACAGAGCTGGTTGAAAGAGTGTGTGTGTGTGTGTGTGTGTGTGTGTGTGTGTGTGTAAAATGGGCGGTTTCATCCAAAGGACTTTTTTTTTCAGGTGGATCTCCTAGCTTTGGGAGGAGGAAAGGAAGGAATAGAAAGAGAGAAAAAGAGATAGACGAAAGAAAAGGAAAAGGAAAGAAAGGAAAAGAAAGGAAAGGAGAGAGAGAAAGAAAGAGAGAGTTATGGAAGGAAGGGAAAGAAAGAGAGGGAGGGAGGAGGAAGTGAATGAGATATAGTTGGATGGATGGGTCAATAGATACATGGAAGGAAGGGAAAGAGAGAAAATGAGAGTAAGGAAGGACACAAACCATGGCTTCAGAAGACTCTTTCAAACAGCACAACAATGTTTGAAAGGGCTGGAAAATATCTTGGAGGTCATTTTCTAGTCCAATCCCTGCTCTAGTAGGGTCAGAAGGGACATTGGAAGCCATCTAGTCCAACACCCTGCTCCAGATGGAGACCTTATATCCTCTGGATTATTTTGGTGCCTCTAACAGAGAGGAAAATTGCCAGAAAAGGGAAGGAGTTTACTAGGACAAGGCTGCCATACAGAGGAAGGAAGAGACAGTCCTTGACTTATGACAATTGAGCCCAACATTTTGGTTGTTAAGCAAGAGCGTTGTTAAGTGAGTTTTGCCACATTCTACTCAATCCATGACATCTCCTGGCTCTAACAGTCATGTGCAGGCTAGGGAAGAACATCTGAAGGCCTGTGTAATGTTCTAATGTGCAGAAGTGATAGTTAAATGTGTGGCAGAAATTGGACTCTGGGTGTGTTTTTTCCGAACACAGTAAGTGAGGTTGAATGTGTATAGTTTTAGATGAGCTGTGTGTGTGTGTGTGTGTGTGTGTGTGTGTGTGTGTATGTGTGTATATACACATACAGTGTATAAAGTAGATAATGTATCTTTTTGTGTGCCTATACACAGACTGTACATTGTAATATGTATGTACACATATGGCATATACACATAGGATTAAGTTGTCTATTTTGGATGTTCATTAGTAGTAAATAAATAGGCAGGGAAATTATATCACATTGACGCAAGGAAAGGCCAGGCAAGGTACCCCTTGATGTGAGTGATGTCAAGTTGACCATGCCCACCCAATCACACGATCACCAAGCCATGCCCACAGAACCAGTAGTAAAAAGATTTGAATCCCACCACTGGATACAACCCTCTTCTAATAACTGCTCCTGTTACACACGAGTGTAAGATCCGCTCACTCTTATTCCAGAGTGTCAGACATGGAAAAAGTGAATTCAGTTACAAGAGAGGAGATTTTAACTGAATGAGAGAGAAAATATGATAAAAGGATGAGCTGTTTTAGAGCTGAGCCAGTAAAGCAGAGAAGTTCAGTCTCCTCTTCATGGATCATCTGAGAGCAAAGACTGAGCAGCCATCAGTTAGAGAAGCTTGAACTGGGATTCTTGCACAGAGGAGGGGGTTGGGCTAGATGGTCTCAGGGTCTCCTCCTAATTTATAAAGGTTGTCATGCCACAACATGTACCGTATTTTTCAGAGTATAAGATGCACCGGAGTATAAGATGCACCAAGGTTTTGAAGAGGCATTTTTTTAAAAAAGTAGGTAGGTAGGTAGGTAGGTTGGTAGGTAGGTAGGTAGGTGGAGGGAGAGAAAGAGGGAGAAATACAGTAGGTAGGTAGGGAGAGAGAGAGAGTGGTTAGGTAGGGAGGAAGGGAGGTAGATAAAGGGATAGAGAGAGAGAGAAATAGAGAGAGATATAGAGATAGCGAAATACAGTAGGTAGGTAGAGGGATAGAGAGAAATAAAAAGAGATAGAGAGAGAAATACAGTAGGTAGGGAGAGAGAGAGAGAGTAGGTGGGTAGGTAGATGTTTCCAGGTGTATTTATCCATGTGCTGGAGAAGGAAATCGCTGACAATCTGCAGCACCTAAGACTTTGTTTCTGCTGGCAAAGCACTTGATCAATGTAATTCTCATCAACCAGTTAAAGAGCTTTCCAAGAGGGGGAAAAAGTTTTTACACTCTGCAAACCTCCCCAAAACAGCCTGTTTTTGTGAAATCTCCCCCCCTTTAAAAAAAGTCCTGGGGGGGGGGCTTGCAGAGTGCTCCCGGTGCGTGGGGGGGGCAAAAATGAGCAAATAATGGCCCGTTTTTCTAAAAAACAAGCCTGTTTTTTGTCAAAAAAATTCCATACATAGCCTTATGGAGACTTATAGAGTGCTGCAGGGGGTTGGGGGGGGGGCAAAAATGGTCCATTATTTTGCTCCTCACTGCCCTCCCCAGCCCCCAGGAGCTCTCTGAAAGCCTCCATAAGGGTATGCATGGCCATTTTGGTGAAGGGGCGGGGCTTCGGGAGGCAAAAAATGCTGTATTCGATGTATAAGACGCACCCAGATTTTCAGCCTCTTTTTTGATGGAAAAAGGTGCATCTTATATTCTGAAAAATACGGCAACTATTGTGCTGTTGTTGCTCTAGCCCCACCTAGTGGTTGGGGGCAGATAAGCCTCACTATAAGGTCTGAAGCCAGACTCCGTTTTCTGTCGGCCTTTGGAGAAGATGGAAGCAGCCATTGTGACCGAGACCCCTGGTCATCCGGAGACCCCTCCGTCCCTCACACGGAGCATCGCTGGAGAGGTTCCAGCTGCTTCTTTGCTGGCTGTTAGTTAATGCTGCCAATCTGGTCTTTCTATTTGATTTCCACTCTTTGCATCTCCTCAGTTTCACCTGCCCTCTTCTCCCAATAAAGCATCCAGATCCACGCCAGGCTCCCTTTCATTGGAGGAGAATTGGGGGGCTTAACTGCCTGTCCAGCTGCACACAGACCCACCTGCAATGGGGACGGAAGAAAGGTGGAATTCCACCAGGCTCATCACAAACCCACAAATACAGGAATTTATTTTAAAAAGAATACAACATTTTCCAATCAGCAGCGCTAAATATAAAAATGCCATGGTATCTACTCTTTGGAACCATTAATGCTCTGAGTAGTTAAATTGGCCAGATCTGTTGAGATGGTTCCCCTCCTTCTCCTCTGGATTCCTCCTCCAAAGGATCTAAGATTAATGGATTCATATCGGGACCCCCATACCTGCCATGGCTGCAGCCTTGAAGACCCGAAGATCTTTTCTCCCTCCTTCCTTCCCCTCCTCGATCTGGAGGAATATGCAGCATTCATGGCCTGGGCCAGAGTCTTCATGAGACTGTAATATTGGTAGTAATTTCGGATCCTTCCTCTGTCCCTTTTCCATTGGGTCTCCAGTGGGGCTTTCTGGGTGCATCTTTTGCGGCCTTTGACAGAAAAAACATTCTTTGAAAGAGAACAATGAAAATAATGATCTTGAAACTTTACTTCCACAAAGAAATAGGGTTTAAAGGCAGAATCTTTTGGCCTTTCTTTTCCCAGATAACTAAAGTTGCAAATACTATGGATGTATTTGAGAAGTCTGCGCTTGTCCATTTCATACCCTGCAAAATTTGTGAGGATCCAGACTTTCCCCTCAATGGGTTCTGGCAGACGCATAAGTGTTAAATGGAAAGGAAGAATTCTGTCCCAAATGGCATCAAATTCCATGAAGTGAACAAAGACATTGACTTGTCTCCACTTAGAAAGGGAATCCCTGAGGTATGCAGTATATCCAGTTTTTGAGAACAGTTGTGATATAACCACACAAATTCCATTCCTGACAAGCACAGCAGTGAAAGTCCTCATGAAATTCTCTCCCTTTTCTGTGTCTGAAGCAAAGAGGCCAATCAGGGTCCATCTGAAGTGGAGGAGCAGCTGGACAATTGCTGAGTACTGGAATCCTTCTTTGGGGAGAATGTGGTGGAAAAAGGGGAATCGACTTTTATCACTCAGAGCCTCTGAAGCTGTTAAATGATTCATCTGGAAATGGAATTGAAAGGATTAGAGCCGTGATGGGGAACCTGTGGCATGCAGAGCGTCCTCTCCTGGCACTCCAGCCACCCCAGCCCAGCTCCACTACCATCCACATGCAGGCGCACCTCCTGCCGGCCAGCTGGTTTTTGGGCCTTTGTGGAGGGCCAGGGCGGGGGACGCGTGACTATGCAGTGGGGGGGGGGAGCTCACCTTGCACAGGAAACTCCAGTGGGCTGGGAGTGAGTGTGAATGGCCTCCCCCCCCCTCCAGTGCTTAGAAGAGACCCTCAAGGCCTCCCCAACCCACTAAGATACCTCCTGCTTCTCCGTCCCTTCCTGCAACAATGACTCACTTACTTTCCAAACCTCTGTCTCCTCTCTTGTTTCTCGGCTTCTTTGCCTTTGAAGAAGGGAGAGGAGAGTTGGCTGGGAAATGCTTTTTGTGCCGAGAATGGACGCTCCTGGGTGCTATAATATTGTGCAGATTCAGGCACCCATCTTCTTTTGCAGAGTCAGGGATCCAGAAACTTTCATTCTCGGGAATGGGTGGGTGGGTGGGGAAAGTGGTTACCTGCAGGTCTCCTGCTCCTCCCCTCCCCCCAACTACTTTCCACTTAGCTACTTAATGAGGCTTCTTTGTCTCAAGGAGCAGCAAATGGGGTCAGACAGAGACTGGCAATCCAAGTGTGTTTGGCAGAGAAAGCATACTTCAGCCAAGGCACCCAAACTGCTGCCAATGGTGTGGGCGACAGCTGAGCATGCAAATGGGGCCAGACAGAGACAGGGAGGGTAAGACGGTAATCTGTGTGTGTGTGTGTGTGTTTGTGTGTGTGTGTGTGTGTTTGTGTGTCAGAGAAAGCGTGCTTCAGCCAGGGCACCCAACCTGGTGTGGCCGACACCTGAGCAGGGAGGCAGGGTGTGTGCGTACTTTCATCCCCATTCAAGCAGGGCCTCTTATTTCCTCCCCAGCACAGTTGGGGCATTAAGGCTGCTGTCACCTAAGCACCATGATTGCCCCCTCCCCAGCCAGCCAGCCAGCCAGCCAGCCCCACCTGACCTGCTCCCTGCCGTCTCCTGCAAAGGCTCGCCATTCTCCTCCTCCTCCTCTTCTTCGTGTCGTCCTCCTCCTCCGCCCAAGTGGCAGTGGGCTCCACAGGACAGGTTTTCATTTCTGCCCTGGGGCAGAAAACTCTGGTGGGCTGGAAGTGAGTGTGAATGGCCTGGCTCTCCAGGGCTTCCTGGCTCAGTTGGAGGCTTCCTTCAGCCTTCAAACAGTTGCAGAGTTTTGGGAAGTTTTTTTACTTCCAGGTTGGTGCAGGAGGCTTTCCAGGGCCAAAATGGGGTGCAGAAAGCACAGGTGTTCCCCCCCCCCCCAATTTTAGCCCTGAAAAGCCTCCTGCACCAACCTGGAAGCAAAAAAACCCAAACAAGCCCTGCAACTGTTTGAAGGCTGAAGGAAGCCTCCAACTGACCCAGGAAGCCCTGGAGAGCCAGGCCATTCACACTCACTTCCAGCCCACCAGAGTTTTCTGCCCCAGGGCAGAAATGAAAACCTGTCCTGTGGAGCCCACTGCCACTTGGGCGGAGGAGGACGACGACACGACGACAAGAAGAGGAGGAGAATGGCGAGGCTTTGCAGGAGCCGGCAGGGAGCAGGTCAGGTGGGGCTGGCTGGCTGGATGGGGAGGGGGCAATCATGGAGCTTAGATGGCAGCAGCCTGCATGCCCCAACTGTGCTGGGGAGGAAATAAGAGGCCCTGCTTGAATGGGGATGAAAGTATACAGACACTCTGCCTCCCTGCTCAGGTGTCGGCCACACCAGTTTGGGTGCCCTGGCTGAAGCATGCTTTGTCTGACACACACACACACACACACACACAAACACACACTTAGATTACTCTCTTGCCCTCCCTGTGTCTGTCTGGCCCCATTTGCATGCTCAGCTGTCGCCCACACCATTGGCAGCAGTTTGGGTGCCTTGGCTGAAGAATGCTTTCTCTTGCAAACACACTTGTATTGCCTGTCTCTATCTGGCCCCATTTGCTGCTCATTGAGACAAAGAAGCCTCATTAAGTAGCTAAGTGGAAAGTAGTTGGGGCGAGGGGAGGAGCAGGAGACCTGCAGGTAACCACTTTCCCCACCCACCCACCCCCAAGAATGAAAGTTTCTGGGTCCCTGACTCTGCAAAAGAAGATGGGTGCCTGAATCTGCACAATATTATAGCACCCAGGAGCGTCCATTCTTGGCACAAAAAGCATTTCCCAGCCAACTCTCCTCTCCCTTCTTCAAAGGCAAAGAAGCCCAGAAACAAGAGAGGAGACAGAGGTTTGGAAAGTAAGTGAGTCCTTGTTGCAGGAAGGGAGGGAGAAGCAGGAGGCATCTTAGTGGGTTGGGGAGGCCTCTCTTCTATCACTAGGACCCCAATGGCCTTCCCCACCTTGAGATACAATACAATAGCAGAATTGGAAGGGACCTTGGAGGTCTTCTAGTCCAACCCCCTGCCTAGGCAGGAAACCCTATACCGTTTCAGACAAATGGCTATCCAACATCTTCTTAAAGACTTCCAGTGTTGGGGCATTCACAACTTCTGTAGGCAAGCTGTTCCACTGATTAATTGTTCTCACTGTCAGGAAATTTCTCCTCAGTTCTAAGTTGCTTCTCTCCTTGATTAGTTTCCACCCATTGCTTCTTGTTCTACCCTCAGGTGCCTTGGAAAATAGTTTGTCTCCCTCTTCTTTGTGGCAACCCCTGAGATATTGGAACACTGCTATCATGTCTCCCCTAGTCCTTCTTTCTATTAAACTAGACATATCCAGTTCCTGCAACCGTTCTTCATATGTTTTAGTCTCCAGGGCCCTAATCATCTTTGTTGCTCTTCTCTGCACTCTTTCTAGAGTCTCCACATCTTTTCTACATGGTGGCGACCAAAACTTAATGCAGTATTCTAAGTGTGGCCTTACCAAGGCATTATAAAGTGGTATTATCATTTCACGTGATCTTGATTCTATCCCTCTGTTGATGCAGCCTAGAACTGTGTTGGCTTTTTTGGCAGCTGCTGCACACTGCTGGCTCATAATTAAATGGTTGTCCACTAGGACTCCAAGATCCCTTTCACAGTTACTACTGTTGAGCAAGTTACCACCTATACTGTACCTGTGCATTTCATTTTTGTTGCCTAAATGTAGAACCTTACTCTTTTCACCATTGAATTTCATTTTATTAGATAGTGCCCAATGTTCAAGTTTGTCAAGATCCTTCTGTATCTTTAGCCTATCTTCTGGAGTGTTGGCTATTCCTGCCAGCTTGGTGTCATCTGCAAATTTGATGAGTTCCCCATTTATTCCCTCATCCAAATCATTGATGAAGAGGTTGAAGAGTACTAGGCTGAAAACAGAGCCTTGGGGTACTCCACTGCATACCTCCCTCCATGTAGATGCAGTTCCATTGAGGACTACACGTTAAGTGCAGTTGGTCAGCCAGTTATGAATCCATCTGGTGGTGGTCATGGGCACATTGGTATCCTTGAATTCTGAGCTCTTAGGAAAGTATCCCTTCCTTGTGGGTTGCAAACAGCTGTTTCAAGTGGGGAAAAATGGACAAAGCAATTGGGGAAATAGTTTCCTTTGCTATATTTCCAGTCTGAATTAGACCTTGGCAGGGTCCCTACAGAAGAGATCTTTCAAAGATCATTATGTATTCATAGAAAAGCAACTAACTTAGCTCTGCTCTTAAATGCTAAAGCTGTTGTACATAAAAAACAGAGGAGCTCTAATCAACTACCAGAGCCATCATTTTGACAGTTTTGCTGTCCTGTATTCTTTCCCCATGAAATGCAAGCATGGAATAACCTGAGCCTGGTTTGTTCTCAGTCTTTTCAGTGGCCACAAACTACTAGCAAAAGTGACATTTGATCACAAGGCAAGGAATGTTTCCCCTTTTGCATTGGAGCATCCAAGAAGGAACAGGAAAGACCAAGAAAAATAACGAAAGAGGAGAAGAGAGCAAGGAAGCAAAAAGATGGAAAGAGTGGAAGGAAGAATGAAGAGGGAAGGAAAAAGAAGGGAAGGAAGGAGATTATAAGGAGAGAGGGTGAGGGTGTGAGGTAAATCCTGCCTTAGCACTTGATCACCAACAGCTCTGTTGCCTTTTACCATCTCCTTGTCCCATCCTCCTGACCTCTCCTGGTGGTCTCCCATCCTATCATTGAGGATGCTTTGGTTACAAAGCTAGGTGTCATAAGGAGAGGGAGTGGGCCTCCCTCTGACCCACATACTTTGACCTCCTGCACACACCATGGGCAACCAAGGAGAATGGGCACATCAGCAGTGGGAGCTGGCCGTGCCCATCATGGCCTACGAAGTCAACCACAATGGGGCCCTCATTGAAATTGAATTTGACACCCCTGGACTAACAGATGACCTGAGTGCTGCATGTGTTGCTCTCAAACTTACAACGTATGAGTCAAGGTTAGAAAAATTATCAGCTTGCATTCAACAGCAAAAGTCACATTAATCAAAAGCATGCAAAAGGGAAATGTTTACCTTTCAATAAAAAGGTGTTTGTATCATTGAAAGCGCTGTTATTGTGGGGGGGGGGGGTCCAGAGAAAAGACGTTAATCATGTAGGAGTAGTTTTTCTAAACTAAAACCTCATTATTCAGGTTAAATTGCCCTGTTGGCCTCTGAGATAAATAAGTGGGTTTTGGGTTGCGGTTTGGACATTCGGTCTCTAAAAGATTTGCCATCACTGCATTAGAGCATACACAGAGTGTAACCTAATTCAGCTTTTGTTAAATTGCTGTTGAGAGAAGCTCCATTGTAACCTAACATGCCAACTACATAAATAAAACTTCTAGGCGAATTGCCAAGCTTAGCCTAGCAAAGTAACGTCTTGTGAAAAGTAAAATGTGGAATCTGCCAAGTAGCCTTGCTTGTACCTTAAAATGTGTGTTCAGCATTCCCTAACAAAGCTATGAGTTATACTCCAAAAAATGGATTTCTTTTCCCTTCCTCAGTCTATGGTTTTCAGAGCGCTGAGAAAAATCATGAAATTTGCTTGATATCAAATTATATTTCTATAGCAATGACGTTCTGTGCAAGCTATAAGATGTTTGGAAAATTTTTTTGGCACATGCCTGTTTTTCTCTCTCTGCCTGCTCTGTTAAGGTGGGAGACAAAAAGGTCATCCAGTCTTTTGCTTTCTGCAGAAATAAAAGCTGATAATCCATAGCTTCATCTTCAGAGTTTCACTGGACTTATCAGATTCTGAGCTGCATTCAAAAACCTTACACAATGAAGAATGTGGTGTTATATTTGGGGTCAAATCAAGTCCACAATATTAGATTTTAATAAATCCAATCTTGTTCTCATGAAGGCATTAGAATCATTTGTTGATTAGACATTGTTTAAAATATTAAAGACAGAATATTAGCAAGATTGTATTCTAAAAGTGGAAAATAATAAATTAAATTAAAAACTATAAACAACAAAGCTTCCGGGTTGTGTAACGAACGTCGTGGGCAGACTTTTTCTGAGCTTGTCGAATCAACAGACTGTAGAGGTGTTTTTTTAAGTTCATAAACACCTTGGACACTCCGGAATCCCCAGGAATTTTGGAGAGAGATACAGCTGTCGGGTAGAGCAACTTGTGTAGCCCCCCAGAAGGATTTATAGCCTCTGGGGTGTGGGCAAGTAGAGCCCCTCTTTACAGCTGTTTTATGCTCCGGTCTGCTGATATCCTCCGCTAATGATTTAGTGGAGCAAGACGTCGTGAACAGCCTTTAACTCCAAGCAACCCAAGAAGGAAACATTTGCAAGTATTTTAAGTTTTAAAGTTTGAAAAATTTTGTTAAAGAATGCTACTGCTGAACTTGAAAGGCGTGGGCTTAGAACAAAGGATTCAAAATGGTGTTAATTTATAGCTGAAAACCTAAAGAAAACGAAAGTTAACTGTTTGCTGACAGCTGGGGGTTGAAAAGGAGTAAAGGTGGAACGGCTGAAATAATTATTAACAACTCTAAACTTAGTTTATATAACCTGATCGACTTGGAAGAGCATTTTGTGAGAAAGTTGGGAAGAAGTGTCTTCCTTTTTTCTGTTAAGTATGGCAACGGAACAAGGGGTGGTTCCCTCAGCCGCTACAATAAACCTCCAGGATTTGAAGGACTTTATAGGCAAAGAAATTAAAGAGGTTAAACAAATGGTTCAGGACACCATAAAAAGGTCTGACCAGCTCGATAAAAACATGCAAGCTATAGCTACGGGACTATCAGAGGTTGTTCTTAAGGTGGATAATAAGGTGGAGCAACTAGTTGTGGATTTGGAAACCAAAACGAAAGAAACGGATCTGAAATTGTGGGAAATGGAGGGGAATATGCAAAGGATGGATAATGAGATTACTATGATGCAATTTATATCTATGGAGTATGCTATCAGATTGAGTGGTTTAAGAGAAAATCCTAGAGAGGACTTAAGAAAAGTTTGTCCTGATGCCTTGGCTACGTTATTAAAAGTGGATGACCCCAGTGAGATTTCGGCTAAGATTGATAAAATTTACAGAGTAAACTCACGTATAGCATTACAAAGGCAACTACCAAGAGATGTTGTGATATACTTTACTGAGAGAAACTTTAGAAATGACATCCTGCAGAAGTCTTTTTATTCATCTCTTCAAATAGATGGGAACATGATTGGTGTTTTCAAGGAGCTACCACTAGTGATGTTAAAGTTTAGAAGGGATTTTGGATTTTTGGTAGCGGAGTTGAAGAAGAGAGAATACAGTATAGGTGGGATGTCCCAATTGGTGTTATATTCAGATATGACGGGGTGAGGTACCGTTTGAAATACTTTAGACAAAGCAAGAGATTTTTTATTATAGAATACTCAAGGAAAGTGCAACCCCCCACGTACATCTACACCAACACCAGCAGATTTGGATGACTTAGAGCAGAGGCTGTTTGAGAAAGAGACAGAAGAACAAAGAAAGCAGATGCAAAAAGAGAAGGAAGCTCAGGGTGCTGTAGGTGGATCACGAGTGGACCCCTCTGATTTCTTTTAAGTTCTTTCTTGGAGGAGGAACCGTCCAAGACCCTCATTGAAATGCCATTTACTTAAACCAGTGGACAACGTGTTACTAGATCTACGACTAGACAAATGCTAGAATCTCACAAGCAGGGGAAGCCCCAAGTACAATGTGCCAAGAAGGAAGGTAAGAAGCAAATTGGAGCCATGGGACTAGGAGCAGGGCCGAAGATTAGCCTTGTGGAGAAAGATCTTCAGCAAATGCTCTCAACGCTTCAGATCAGGCCAAAAGATGTTTAAATTATTATCTTGGAATGTGAATGGATTGAATTCTCCACAAAAGGAATAAATATTTTATTATTATTTGAAGCAATTTAATAATGATGTTGTTTGCCTTCAAGAGACTCATATTAGGTTGCAAGACCATAAGTATTTAGTGAATTCAAAATTGGGAACATCTTACGCTGCCTCTAACTTGGTAAAGAAAAATGGAGTGGTGATATATATAAATAAAAGATTTTCAACTAAAGTTATAGAGGCGGATGACACTGGTAGATATATAGCAATTGAACTTGATACAGACTTTGGTCCTATTTTAGTGGTAGGAATATACGCACCTAACCAACAACAAGAAAGCTTTTATAACATGCTTCATTTAAAAATCTTAGATTGGAATTTTAAGAGTATTTTAATTATGGGAGATTGGAATGGAGTGATTTCTCCAAGGATAGATAAGAGAACAATGACTAAATTCACTACCAAATTACCAAAGGTTTTTTTTTTTTGACTTACAAGACGACTTGAAACTAGACTTTTCTTTCTACTCAGATAGACATAAATCCTTTTCAAGGATTGATTTTTTTTTTCTAACACCGGATTTACTTCCTAAAGCTAAGAAAACCAAGATACTCTCCAGGACACTAACTGACCATAGCCCGGTGTGGTTAGAAATTGAGTTAGGGAAGAGGCCAAGAAGGTCTTGGAGAGTAAATGAAAATTTATTTAGATACGAAAAAATGTTGATGAACTTAAAAAACACATGAAGGAATTTTTTGTTTTAACATGAATAAGGGTACTCCCATTGAAACAGTTTGGGATGCAAGTAAAGCTTATATGCGCGGGGTCCTGATACACATGAATTCTAAACATAAACAAAATAGACAGAAAAAGAGAATGGAACTGGAAGATGAAATAAAAAACAAGGAACAGTTACTTATAGCAACCCCAAAAGATGAGGCACTTCAGATGGCGATAAAGTTGTTGAAAGATCAATTTCAAATGCTTATAGCAGAACAAATAGCAACCAACTTACAATTTGCTAAACATAATACCTTTGCTAATGCTAACAAACCTGGTAGGTGGTTGGCTTATACCTTGAGAAAGAATACGAATGACAGAATTATTGATAGAATCGAGTATGGAGGGAAAACGGTATATCAACAAGACTTGATTAAAAAAACATTTGTGGACTATTATGCTAAGTTATGTTTACAGGATAATATACAGAACAAGTTAGTAGATGACTTTTTGGAAGGAAAAAGGATTACTAAAATACCCGTGCTTCAAAAGGCAAATTTGGAACGTTTGATAACTGCTGATGAGATTATTTTAGCTATAAACCAACTTAAACTAGCCAAGGCTCCAGGGACTGATGGTTTGACTGCAATGTACTATAAAACTTTACAATTGGAAATGATTGAATATCTCACACAACTATTTTGTAATATACAGCAGGGAGGTAAAATACCCTCCTTTTGGAAAGCGGCTTTTATATCATTAATACCCAAAGACAAAGATGGCCCTAAGAAACCAGAGGATTACAGACCGATATCTCTTCTGAATACAGATTATAAAATATTTGCTAAAGTACTAGCCAACAGATTGATGCCAGTTATCCAAGAGGTTATTCATCATGATCAAGCAGGATTTATTGAAGGCAGACACATGAAGGAGAATGTAAGGCAACTCATAGATTTAATTGACTATCTTGATAAGAATAAGCAGATCTCTGCAGTGCTGGTCTTCTTGGATGCAGAGAAGGCCTTCGATCGAGTGAATTGGAATTTTCTAACCAAGACTTTGGAAAAGATGGATATGGGACCACGATTTCGGCAGGCAATTGGAGCAATTTATCAGCAACAAAATGCACAACTTATTATTAATGGAAATTTGTCAACAACTTTCAAGATATAAAAAGGCACAAGACAAGGTTGCCCATTATCCCCATTGTTATTTATTTTAACCTTGGAAGTCTTGTTGAATGCAATTTGGGACTCAAAATCCTTAGATGGCATAGCTATCAGGCAAAAGGAATACAGAACTAGAGCATTTGCCGATGATCTGGTTGTTACCCTTTCACGTCCTTTGAACTCAATAATCCAGATGAAAAATATTATAGCAGAATTTGGCA